>NC_139725.1:43195683-43451050 GCF_964211835.1 Anser anser | reverse complement strand
AGATGTGATTTAATGTTCTTCTTTGAGTTGGATCAGTCTGGAAAAGTTCAGAGAGTGTGGATCATCTACCAGAGCAAAAGCATACCATTACTTCTGCATCATTAGTGTCTGCTTTAGGCACCAGTCCACAGAGCAGCACGTAGAAATGGGAAGAGGATAAAAAACAGCGATGAACAGCACCTTGGGCTCTTTAATATTGGTGTGAGAAGAAAGGGTTAAACCTGCGTTGAGGTTCACATCATTCTCCATGCTTTGTGCAAGGCCAGCAATCAATCAATCTTACTCTCTCCTTTTCTTCCTGGGAACCACTGCAGGAATATCATGCCCAGGATCTTGTTTAAATCCACGACTCCTGTCTGTCAAGTCAATTCTTCCTACCCTCCCTCAGGCCCCCCCACCCCCAAGACACCTCCCGCCCTCTCTCCCCGAAAAGGGTCCTTCTGAGCTCGTTTTGCTAATGTATTCTCAAACCAAATTAGGGGCCATGACTCTCGGTGAAGTTCGTGAGTTAGTTGCCGCGATGCACTGAATTAAAGATACCATCTCGGACTCAAATCAGATTAGAGCCCACACACACACATGCAAAAGCCCACTTTCTAATCAATTTTATAAAGGGCCTTCAGCAGAGATACACTAATGGTATTGAGCTAAGATCTTTAAACTAAGTCTGCAAGAAGTCTGCGGAGATAAAATGCACACTGTATTAAAGAGAAAGCTCTTCACTGTGCCCTTCCTACAGAGAACCCAGAGCACATTGGAAAAGCACCTCAAAACACGAAACAGCTCTCCTGAGCCTGAGATGTTTCCTCCCATCCTACCCTCGTCTTCCTCCTTCAAACCTTTAAGTCCGTTCTTTCACTCACTTTCTGTTAAGCTGCAGCAGAAAGTCCCTGCACAGAGGGCAGGGGAGACGGGGGAGCTACAGAGCCCTGGCATGTACTAGCAATTAGACATAATGAAAACGTGAGGATCCTTTCGGGCCTGTTCCATGAACCTACAAGAAGAGGGCAAGGTGGGTGATCAGCTGCCCAGGTTTTATGGGGAGCTCCTACTCCAACAAAGTTGCTCTGCAGTCATGTGCAAGATGCTAGGCACGGCTGCGCTGCTTGGAGCATATAACTGGGATGCCACGGCAGCCACAACCTGGCAGAGATGTGACTCAATGCATGGCAAGGGGATCCCTTTAGAGCCGGAGCTGTGCACACCCAGCATCCTAACACCCTGCTGTCTTCACGTCTCTCTGTTTAGTGGTGGAAGGTCTTGTCTGTGGCAGCACGTTTTACCCTCTGAAGCCAACACTAGCTTCAAATGTGGAGCCCAGAAAAGGAAGAGCAACAAGACATGAGAAAAAAAAAAAGTTAGGTAAAAATTGCCCACAGTGACTTTGAATGGGAGGCAGATGAGAGAGTTTATTAAAGAAGCTAAAATTGGTGATTTAATAGCCCAGTTGTTGCTCAATCACTAACAGCCAGAAAAAAAAGCAAACTGAAGACTCTGGTTTTGCAAAGTTTTCTGTGTCAGATTAGGAAGCAATCTTCTGCTCTGTTTTAATATTTTCTTACAGTAAAAGCACCTCAAAACATTCCACACAGTACAAAGCCAAATCTCAGAACCCAACATCAGTCTTTACAGCTGTTCACTTTCTAAGATGCCACTTCTAAGAAAAGGATGAGAGGACGTGCTAAGGTAACAGAAAATCTGTCTTAACAACAATCCCTTAAAGACAGAAAGTCCTCTTTACCCATGAGAAAGTATACGTCTTAGATCCTCAAAAATTCTCATATGCTCAAAATTTTCTTCATTTCTGAAACTCTAGTCGGCAAATTGAACTGTGACATTCTGCATACACAGTAAAGGTCCCCCTCAAAATTTTGACAAAAATAAGTCAAACACAAAATACCATTCTCTGACCAGTGACTACCTAACACACACACACTGGTCTAACAACACACTGGAATTGATCACCTGAACTTTTAAAGGGCCAACCTTGAGAAAAGCAAGCCTTCCCCGTGGTTTTTGGACAGGTGACAGTTTCTAGAGTTTAGAAGAACACCCTTGGCCTCCTGCAGCAGAGAAAACCCCAGCTATACTTTTTAAGGGGCTGAGGCAGCAATCTTCCAAGAGCTTGAGCTCTGCACACTGTTAGCACAGAAGAGAGAAGATTTTAAGTGCCTTCTCAGCTCAAAGCTGTAGCACACAGAGACCACAATTCCCAGGCTGTTATGCGCTCCTTCTTTACCTGTTGGGCTCTGAGGAAAAGCTGTGGTTTGTATGTGCTGCTCCTCCATATTAACTGCTCGTGTGCGTGCAGGATGAGATCCAAAGGCCGTGCATAACTAGAAAGTGCCTTTTTGACCAGCCTCCTCTTGGCTGAGAAACGTGCCCCCTACCAGCACAGCTGAAAAAGGAAAAGCAAAGTCAGGGACCTCAGCAGGAGGGCTGTGGCAGACACAGGGTCTGAGAGACCTACACAGAAGCCTTGCCCAGCAAAGCTTCTCAGAGCTCAGATGGGCTCCGCTTTCCCTGAGACGGCTTCAGGCCTCACACCACTCTGGAGTTTTACAATGGTCGTGTGCTGAGGATGATGCCAGTTTTCAATGCAATTAACCTTTACAGCCTAATGAAATGGCACTATTGGATGCGGTGGCAGCAAGGAGCCCCTTGGCTCTGGCAGGCTCCTGAGGATGGGTTATCGAGGTTGCGGAGCATCACTGCTCCACTTCTATTTGCAGGCTGCTGCTAATCAATGCCAGACCTGAAAGGAGTAGGCAATGCCAGCCCCAGCATCGTACTCCGACATCATATTGATCCCTGGGAGGAGAGGGGACTTGGGTCTGCGCCCATTGATCTGCTGTGTCACAGGCAGAGTTCTTCCAGGAACGCACCCAGGCAGCAGCAGCACGCATCTGGGAGAAAGGAGAAAATTCCTCAGATGAGAAAACATAAGGGTTACCTCACAGATGATACCAAGGCAGCGAACTGCCCTGTGGCTTAGGAAGAAGCAGATCTGAGATAGATCTTAAGGCTTTTGTGCTTGCTGTTTTATGCTCCTTAGCTGGAGTACGACAGGCACATCAGTACTCCCAGGGGTGGCTGACAACTGCTGCACCCCGAGGGCTGACACTTGGAGTCCCTTGCGTCCTCTCTAGCTACTGAGCTTTGGGAAGCGGTGGTGGTGGGGAGGGAGGGTTGCAAGTCTCATATTACGTGAGGAGGTGACAGATAACCTTCGTCTCCCACGGCAAGCCATCCTGCTAATAAAACCCACAGAGTACAAACCTGACCCATATTTGCATATGACTTTAACCATCTCTTTTGAGATTTGCCCTGCAGTGCTCAGTTGATCCCACTGCTTTAGTTCCAAACCTGCCACAGATGTGCCACCAAATTCAAGCACTCTAAATTCTAGAACCTAAATTTCAATCTTGAAAAATTCTAAGAATGCTTTTAAAATCAGTAAATTCATGTACTAAAATATATTGGTGTCTGTCTTGGTTGTCTAGGTGGCTTCATGCTCTCACACCATGATATCAAATTTTCTTCTGCATTGCTGAAGGCAAGAAATTTGCATTAAAAAACAAAACCATAGCCTCCACATCACTTCAAAAAAATAGGCCTCTCATCAAGTACTGCAACACTAAAAGCTTCCTCCTTCCTCCATTTTTGTTGCTTTTCTGCTTTCAGTAAAGCTTGCTTTTGCTTGCACTGTTTATGGGATCATTATTTTCACACCCCTTCCTCCCTTTTTTATAAACTTACATTTTTCAAATACCGTGTGCATCTTTCAAACACAGTCCTGGCTCAAGCTTCAAGAAACCACACAACCCCAGAAGCATCTGCACTGCTCCAGTGTAACAAAAATGCCTCCAGGACACATCCAGGACTTAGCTCCATGCCCTGTCACAACAAAGGTAAGGGCTGCTGGTGGTGGCAGTTTCCAGACAGGTGAAGATACAACGCTACTGTTGAAACCACAGTCATTCAGTGGTGAAGGAGGAAACAAGGAAGTCAAATTACAGTTGCAGCAACTGAGCTTTGCTTGGATCTCAACAGAGCCATGTGGTTACAGAGTACGTTAGACGAATATATGGTGAACACAAACTATTTGACAACTCCAAGGACAGAGAGTTCCAACATCAGCCATCCACAGGCCTTCTTCTCTGGCAGTGGTGCCAAGGAAAGTTTCCGTATCAGAACCTTCCTCTTACACAGCCTTTGGCGACTCGGTTCCCGTATCTGAACGCCAAAGGATGATAATGCAGAACTGCCCAGGAGATTAACCTGAATCACAGTTTTGCCCTACTTACTGACCTGGGAAGTAATTAGCTCACCATATTGCCCTTCTTCAAGTTACAAGGCTCCCAAGAATAGCAGAGGCACATAGCATTCACATCGGTAGAATTCAAAAGCTACAGCTCAGCCAATCTGAGGCAAAGCAACCCTGCAGATCAGGGGGAGGCCTGGCTGAGTCGAGTGGAGAAATGAACCTTCAAGCAGCTAAAAAAGGCACGCGATGCAGTCCTGGGAAGCCCTGGATTTCACTAAAGAGACAGAGCCAACCCAGAAAGATAGGAACAATGGGAGATGGGGTGAGAAGAAAATAACTCTCTGAAGACTCCGAAAGGCAGCAGAAAAGAAAAACAGAAAATAGGTTCTGGTAACTGTAAATCAAAGACAATCCAGATCAGCTTGCAGCGGATCTGCCTTAAAAGGAGACAGTCAACAGGTAAGCAGGAGAAGCAAGAAGAACACTTTGTCCTTTATGTCTTTGGCACAGAGTACGAATAGAGGCAGGGCACAGACAGTATGATATAGATGCTGCCAGGGCAAAAAGGGCTCTGAAATTAGTGCTTACACACGCAGTGCAATACACTGAGAGCTGCTCTCAAAGGAGGATATTTTCCAGAACTACAAAATGTGCTCATCTCCATATCTGAGTGTGAAAATCAGGACTGCCACGTGCAGCATATGTTTACATATACAAATACAGGAACCTGCTTGGAAAAGAAGCAAAGACTTCTTTGCCATTCAGCCCCAAATGAACAAGGACACTCTCATCTTTCCGTGACCTGTATCAAGGTAGAACAGATGCATTTGCACTGCACATAAGCTTTCATCTTGACTGTAGAAATTCAAGCTGAAGGACTTAGGACATGTGGCACCCATCTTCAGGAACTCCTCTCCACTAAAGCAAAAATGAAGAACAATCTAATTTGTGTGATTGTGACTGGGACATGGCAGGCTTTATTATTAAATGCATTCTTCTCATTGCAAAAGCATTTCACCCAAAGTGTTAGGCGGTGTACTGCGTATTAAAGCATTTGCCCATAAGAACTTGGATTTCAGAGGCAGACTAAAAGAAAGGAGATGCGTCGATCCACAATTTACAGACAGGGGAGAGAATCAGAGACTTGAAGTCTTTGCTCATTTCACCTAGGGAGGTTATAGAAGAGCTGGGAACTGGGCTTTGATCCTGATCCCAGCTTTAGACCACTCAGCCTCTTTAAGAACAGAAATTAGGAGAATGACAGAATCAGAGGAGTTATTTTGCATGCTTCCAAGAGCAACGGATACATTTAATTTATCAGTAGGGACAGAATACCACAGAAAATTCAATTGCTTTTTAACAAAACCCAGCAACAATAACAGCCCTTCACATCTTCATAATCTTTATAGATTTGCTCCAAAACTCATGCTACAAGTGCATCTCAACATTTCAGGATATTTCTTCCTTTATATGTTTGCTTAGATTTTGTTTCATGTATTTTAAGAAAAAGATCATTTTCACTCAGAAATGACAACTATGCGAGGACAACCGTTATGGTTAAGCACAGCTACAAAAAGTCAATTTCCTCAAGTTAAAATTCTACCAGTTCCTTAAGAAAAAAATAAAATGTCCCAGAGATAATCCCCCCTCATTGGGAACACAAACCAGATAGCAAAACGTAGCCCTGGACAGCAGAAACATCCACATGAGTGTCTGCAGAAGGAAGGAAACAGGGAAAGGATCCCTCTGTCAGGTCAGAAAGCATCAACTCTGCTCTCAGTGAGCACCGCAGCTAGGTTTGGGGAGTCTGTGCTGCCATCTTCAGGGATGCTCTCTTCTTTCTGTGACCCAAAATCGCAAATGAAGGAAAACAAGAATTTCAACAAAAAGAAAAAAAAAAAAAAAGGAGATACCAGCTCCACTCTTTTCCCTCCAAAATTGCTGGTTGCCTTGTCTTGACAAGCTCACAGAGAATCACAAAAATTAAAACTGTGAGAGCCTAGTCCATATACATTCCCCAGGCTGCAGTAAAACTAACTAATCATTGGTGCTTAGCTCTGTCTGATTTCTCTCTCTTCTAATCCAGAATGGGATCGGGTGATTATTCAATGTGCCTCGACGGCAGGTGCTCAGTCGATGCTAACTAACCATCTTCTTTACAAAGCAATTTCAAAGAGACAGAGTGAGAGACCCTGACCCCTTCCCACAGGGCTGAATTAAAATGAAACAGTTAATTGTGTGCCCACAGGGTTCTAAAAGCCCTGTTCTGCAAGAACAAATCACAGGTATTCCTAAAACTCATGTATGTGTTATTCTTCCTCAGACTAAACAGCTAGATTGGAGACGCTGTGGGGATACATGCTGCATAACAGCAAAGGTAAATTGAAGAGGACAAACCAGAATCTCCTTGTTTCTGACCTAGCAGACGTGTACGTATCTCAAATCATTCCAAAGTGCCTTTTGATGTGTGCAACTCCCCCTCCTCCTTTTTTTTTTTTTAAAGGACAACCCATCCTATATTGCTGTGAATTCTTTGTCTCTTCTCCGAGTTCTTACCTTGTTACATGTACCTTACATTTTTCAAATTGCTTTACAGGCTCCTGGCCACAGGGCCCTCATGGATCAAATATTGCACAACAAAATACAACCCATTAATACTGTGTTTTCAGGTTGAAAATCATGTGCTTGCTCCCCAGCTGCTATGCTGAGACAGGACTTTCTTTGCTGGTCGTAACGCTGACTGAATGGGAACCGTATTCTTCAGATCTCTATTGCCCTCTGGCCTCACTATCCCCATGCCCTCGGTAAACATAACTGCTCCATCTTCTCAATTCATCTACATGACAGAAAAAGAAATAATGTTTTTATTCAAATTAAGCACCAACTATTTGCTCCTACATAGGTCAGGATAATCGCTGAAGGTTACAGATATAAAACAGCGCTATCATTTTTTATTAATATTAACAACCCATCTTTGTTTAAAGCTTTTGGCTTTGTATTTTATTTCACCTATGATACAGTTATTACCTCACAAAATGGAAGAGTTCCTTTTTTATCCACTCAGGTCACTGTAAAAAATATATTAAAAAATGATGATTTACAGTGAATAAGAAGCGATACGTAGCACCTTTCAACCACAAGGACTTCAAACTGCTACTCAAAACCATATGTGCATTAAGGGATTGTTTCGCTCATCTGTCTCTGATGCCTAACGCGGCAGCTCTTCTGCAGCACACAGCCCAAGTTCAAGAATTGGAAAAAGAATTGCCTGTCCTATTGAAACTATAACAGAAAATAAGGAACTAATGTAAATTTCTGAGCTGAAATTTTATCAGAATATTAGTATCCACCAAACAAGCAGTACCACAATGCCACGATGGGTGCCAGGCTGAGGTGCTGGCTCTTGGAGCGACAAACTTTCATTAGCAACACCAGCTTTAGCCCTGCCCTCCACATTTACTCGCTTACCTTCTGCTCAACTTTGCTAACCTGCAATAACAATCAGGACCACAGTTTAGCATATGCACAAATAAAAGAGGAAGAAGAAAGCAAATGGTTTACTCCTAACTGAAGAGACTCCTACTAAAAAGGCTGACTGAACAAAGAAGAAAGCTGTCGCTTTGCTGATGGATTATTTTAAAGCCATTCCACAAAATTTAATAGACAGTCTCTTCTCACGTAGTCCTGGCCCTTTCTGTGATCCATCACGTACCCTCAGCTTGGTCCATCTGTTCTGTGTGTCTCTCAAACACGCACCTGCCTTCCTCCACGCCATCCCTCACTTCGGCCAACCGACTGGTTGACATCACCTCGCAGCCAGTGCCTGCGACACGTCCCTCTGCAAGACCTGCATCTATTGAGAACACTGGCAGAAAGCAACTCACTAACGATGGGGGAAACGTGCAATGAAGGACTCGTGCTGCCTTTTCAAAACCTTCACAAAATGTAAATGCACTCACAGCCTATTAAATCGGGTGGATTGTTTTTCTTTCCCCCAGTCCCAGCCCGGTGCGGATCTGGTGCAAAGAACAAAACTAACAAAATCTTTGTTTTCTTGGCTTTCCCATCGCTGCCTTGGTGCCCTCTCTGCTGCTCCCTTGCCTTTCCCTGTTCACGCCAGGCACTCCAGGGCAGCGCAGCATCTCCACACCTCTAGCAGCAGACAGCACACCGCGACCCTGTCCTAGGAAGAGGCATTCCCCGTATCATCCCCAAGGGAACCTGCAAAGCTGCTGGTCTGCATCTCCAAGACTCCAACATTGCCCTTGAAAGAAGACGTAGAGGTGCTGGGTGTTACATGGCTTGTGGATGCTGCTACAGAGGAGGGGATGGAGGGACGGATCCGGAGGTAGCAGCAGCGGCTACCGCTGGCCACCATGGAGGAGCCTGAGCAGAGCCGGTCGGAGGCAGCTTAGCCGTACTGTGCTTTGGTCTGTGCAGTAATATCAGCCTCTCACTTTCATGAGTGCTAAATTCACACAAAAATGTTTTTTTTAAAACCCACCACAGGCGATTAAGCTGTGATCTAGATTAATTAGCTGCCATATTTCATTTTTAAAATCAGAACTGGCCTGTGCTGACACTGAGCAAACTTATAATATTTTTACTCGTACCTAACCACCTCTGATTTTTCACACTGCCTGGAAGTGAACGGCCGCTCTGGGCCTCGCTTACCCATGCCAGGCTGCTGCCTGCACCCACTGCTGGAAGCAATGCTGCTGCACCCCTGGGGACGGTGCTAGGCTGAGGGTGGGGGACCAGGGATCTCCTAATTAAAGTGCTGACCCCGCCATAACCCACGTGCCCCAAGTAGCATTGCTTCAGTGCTGAAAACAAAAGATTGATGAATTGTATAATGTACTTTTACTGCTGTTAATTTTTCTGAGTGCTGCTGGTTGGTGTCTCCTGGAGGCTAACAGGCCCCTTTGGCCACAGAACAATATTTACTCCAGCCCAGCAGCTGGGCTGCTGGAGGCAAAACCTGTGTCCTTGCCCTTCCCAGTGACAACCAAGCGTCAGAACGCGCATCAGGAAAAGGACATGTCTGACAGAGGTACAGCATTACTGCGTGGAAACATGGCTCACCTTCCGCCTCCTATTTCCTGTGAAGATCTTTCACTTTGCACCTTTAAATCCCTAAATAAAGAGGGGATAAGCTACAACCTTGCCTAGGCAACACCACAGATTACCCTTTCCAAAACTATTTTCCCAGATGCTAAACTCTTTTACCTAGCCCTATTTTGCTTCCTGTCCATTAACTCTTCACAGCAAATGATGTTCAACTCACCTCCACAAAGCACCTTTCAGTCTTGATGACACTTGAAATAAATGCTGGCTCCGTAACCCCAATCCCAAATCTACATCTCCCAGAGCCAGGAATTCTCTCAGGGACTAAATACGTTCATCCAGCCCCTGCCATCAGTTAACACTCCTGTCAGGCTGTTTCAAATACTACATTTACCTCAGGAGTCCTAACAGCACCCTTCTCAGGCCAAGGAGACGCTCCGAGTCTCAGTTCAGCAGGAAGCACCTCCTGAAAACCAAGCTGGAGCTGTGCAGGAGGTAACCGTGCTTGCTTTAGTACAGACAGACACAAGAGGTGTGCACAAGATGCACATACAAGCGTAAGTCATATAGGTGCAGAGGCAAATCCATTTAGACCAAGTAGCAGCAGGTAGGCACCATGTAACTCTCCGTATGTTCAGTGGCATATAAAGTATTTATATGAAATATCAATGCACAGTACTCCACAAACACAGGCAAAACACAGAACCTGCTTTTCCTTCCCCACACCTGCTAGAGCAAGCACTGCACAAACGTAAGGAGGATGGGAACTACTGAGCAATGTCCTAGGCCCATGAACTTTTCAAGCAGAAGAGGTGCTGCCATGTGCTGCTCTCTGCTCCCTCCTTCCCACTCAGCAGAAAGGACTTCAGATAAAAATAAAAGTTAGGAGAAAAGTGAAACCATCTCCCGCACCACGCTGCCAAGAGCCAACAAGCAGCACATGGTGATTCTGCAACACAGCACTGAGACTTGAAACCAGCAACAGTTTATAGAATGGGCCAGAAAAGTCTTTAAAAATTGGTTGTAGTCCCCAGTTCCCCCCTTTTCCAGCACACTGAACGTGAGCTTTTTCTGCTGGGGTTATTCCATAGTATTTCTATTGCAACAAAAGAGGCAGCTGAGCCTTTCCTTCTTCCGTGCTACACCAGGGTTGTTCTAATTCCCCCAACTGCTGCACAGGACTCCAGCCCCATCCCACCCCACAATGATGCACTGCTCCTGTCTTCCCCGCTCCCTTGGAGCAGAAGTGCAGCACAGGCCTCCTACCAGCAGCTGATGTGCATCTTCCTTCTCTAGTTGCAGGGATGCTAAACACACTGTAATAAATCTCCTCATCCCATGGGAGCTGTTCACTTTCCTTGGGCCCCACGACATTACACACAGCAGCTCTTTCCAAAGTCAAAAGCTCCATTTCAAAGCTCCTTTGCCCTCTGAAAGAGGCTGCTGCCCTAATGCCTTATCTCCCCCCACTGCAATTTGCTCCCCGTACCACCCGACTCTCAGATTCCCCACCATGGGTGCAGGAGGCAGATTCCATTCAGCCAGTGACAGAGGGCTGTCAGGAGGAAGGGACCTGCGTGCTTGCATGGGCAGGCTTTACATACATGTTTCTTCCTCACCTCACCACTTTCCAACACCTCACCTCGCCAACACACTCTCCTTGTAGCAGAGAGACAGATCAAATGAGTCTGTAAATTAGAAAGAAAGCCCCTTGCCAGCCAAGTGGCCACACAGTGCATGTTGAATTAAAAAGCCAGGAGAGAAACAATTTCTCACAAAGAGAAATTTTTAGGCAAATCTTCATTCAATTTTAGCAGTTGAAACCTATAAATGTGCTATCAAAATCTTCCTTCCTCCTCCTGTGATCTCTCCTTCCCTTAAAGCTGTTGTACTCAAATTCCAACTTTCTGCAGGAAGAAATGGTCATGCACTACCAGTGTGTGTTCAGTAATTTATATGAGAAAAGTTGTGGGAAATAGATTTTTCCTATTATGCTGCAGACAGAAACCTTAGACAAGGCAAGACGCAGCCACAGTGACTGGACTGCTGCTCTGAGCTTTTCAGTCACCGTTGCTCCCTCACAACGTGATCTCAAGCTCCATCACCCAGGTTCTGCCCTTGTTCACCTTTCCTCCTGCTCACCATCTCCAGCCAAACAAAGATATAACACTGTCCAGTGGAAGGATCCTGTATATACTCCAAAATGCTCAAGATCATTCTGCATCATCAACTCTCCTTCGGATCTTCTGTCTAGAGCAGTGGAACATAGCCTGGGATTGCTTTTCACATTTCCCAGCAGCATCAAGCTTCGCAACACTACAGAATCAGATGGCATTTAACTTAGATTTCCTACCCACAGGGGAATATCGGTAATGTTTTGCTTAAGAAACGGTTTGTTACATTTGCCTTGTTTTTTTTTCTTGATCCTACCTATTCTAAAGATGTAATTGCTGTTCAGTTTGATGGCATTTATATATATACCTTAAAAGAAACTTGAAAACAAGAATCAGGTCTCTTCTTCCCAGCTGTCATGTTCCAGTCTTTCTCCTTCGCACAGGCCTTCTTCTTCCACAGGTTTCATCTCCATGAATGTGGCAAAGGACATTCTCATCTGGAGCTCTTCGGAATCCCCCACATGTTGGAATGCTTCCTTGGAGTCCTGCTTTACTCTCCTCTGCTGTGTTTTTAGCCCAATAATATTCTTTGCAACTTCAGCGAGTTCACGCTTCACCTCCTCTCACACCTCATTTGGCATTTTGTCCTCTGTGCATTTTAGCCATGCATCAAACTGCTCCCCAATTATCACTACAGAGCCTTCCCCAACATACTCCAAATTATTCCCAAAGGGCTGAAAGAATCATTTCATGCACTGGAAGCAAGAATCCTGAACTCTGAACGAAGCAGCTGGTGATCTGAGGCACCAGCAACACCTGGCAGAGTTTTAGACAAGGAAAATGAGTAGTTCCTGGCCTTCCATTCAAAACTTTAGTCTTTCCCCCCCCCCTTCAATATGATCTCTTATAGCAGTTCAAGGGATATCTTCCTCTAATGTTGTGTTGAGCTCAATGGCCTAATACTAATCTTGTGCCAGCTTTACATTGGTGTATGCCATCTGATTTTGACAGTTACTTGTCATTTATACAAGTATAAATGACAGCCGATTCAGATCCAAAGCACCTTAAAAGACAATTTTAAAAAGCAAGTTCCCAAACACACTCAAAGTCTGTAGATGGTCTCTTCATCTTGTGGCTTCCGCTTGTCTGGATTCCCATATAAATTCTTAACACAAGCCTCTTCCTTCAACAACACTGACAGCATTTCATGGTTGTTAGTTGCTTTCAGAAGATGAAGTAACCTGATATAAATTACCTATTGCTGCGAGTGAAACAGAACCTGTTAACACAGTAGTTGCTCCTAGAAGGCAGCAAGTACTGACTACATTATTACTGGCAGAAGGTTTTCTGTCAAGGTAGAAGTCATTTTAATATGGCTTCCTCCTCAAAGATTTTTCTCTATGGCTATTAAAGGTTTTTTTTTTTTTCCGTGGTTCAGTAGTCTGTATCACGAAAAGTGGCAAATCTTAACTCGCACTCTGGTGAGAGTATCGAAGCTATAGTGAGACCAGTGAGATGTCATTCTCCCAGAAGAAACTAGAGACACTGAGGACTGGGGACAGGGGTCAAAATAATGTCAATCCCAAACTGAATGGATTGTTCCCTGTTAAAATCTGTATTTATTTGCTGCTCACAGCTATTCATTCACCCTGTGAAGAAAAGAATCCCAGTAAAGCAGCTACTGGTAAGGGAAAAGATAAAGAGAGTATTTAAAACAAGTATGCCTACATGTTCATCATATTGTGATGCAGACAAGACTAGATGAGAAATTAGCTACATAAATTCCTGCATCTCCTGGCGAGACACAATTGATTCTCTTGATGAACTGGTTATGAATTTCAAGCCAATATACTCGTGATTCTTAACTCAGGCTGCAAGAGCACCGTGATTCAGATCCCAATGACCCACTTATTCTCCCAGCTGCCACTCACCTACACAAGGTACATAAAGATACACAGTCAGGGAACCAGGTAGGAGATACTTCATCTTCACGTATGTTTAACCTAGGTGTACCTAAAATTCTAGATGTCACTTTATTAGGGAAAGAGTGACAAACTAGATATTTTAAGATACCAGAAAACGGTTGCATCAACTCAAGAACAAGTAAAAGTGAGAGACTGCTTCATTTAGGAAACATTGTGCAAACACACCAAAGATGCACTCAGAAAGATGGTAATGTATTTCTGAAAGACCACAAGGAACTAAGATGGGAAGCACTAAGGTTTCTCTCCTAATCAAGCTTCTTTACTATGAGATCTCCACAGCCAGTGGAATCGCTCCTCTGTGGATGTGGTGACAGCTTCCAAATACGTACCAGCGAAATGAGGAAGGGAGTTTGCAGGGTAGAACTGGTCATGGATGACAGAGAGTGTCCTTGGAGGCTCCACAAGCTCCACGAACATAGAAACCCTCTCTTAATGCAGCAGTGAGAGCACTGCCAACATGCCCAGGAGAAACCCGCATACACTTTTTAGAGGGCAAAATAATTTGAACATTTCCAGAGAGCCAGCCTGTGAAAAGAAAGGCGTGATGGTGGGTCCCCAGGCAGCCCCTTCCTCAGGAGCGAGGTGCCCGGCGCACTGTCAGCAGAGCCCTGCAGATGGCTGCAGAGCTCCTCCAGCTCCTACCTGCGCTGGAGCAATGGGCAGGTGGGGGCAAAGACTCCGGCCTGTCCCCCACCGAGGGAAGCAAAACTACTGTCCTTCCAAACGAAGGACATTTCCAGCTACGCTGCCTTTATTCCTACCCAAATCTAACAGCCAGTCACCTGCAGGCTGAGTATCAGTGTCTAACCTCCCAAGAATCCTGCAGGCCACGTCTTCCCACCTTCTTCTCCCCCTCTCACGTGTTACGTGATGTATCTCTGCAGGGACAGGGTCAGGTTTTGCATCACAAAATTTTGGGAGCACATCCTTCCTCTACCTCATGATGACAATGATTTTTTCTTTTCTGTACCTGCCTTCTGCCAGTTACATTCTCTGGGAGGAGAGCAGCCTGATGTCTGCACCAGCCCAGCATCGCCCAGTGGTCAGCTACCCAGCATGGGCAAGCTGATGCTCACTGCAGTTTGGTGCCTTCCTTGAAAATGCCAGCCAAGGCAAGGAATCATAAAACATTCCTTTACGGTATTTACCTGGTCACTTTTCAATGTGCACACTTCTGAATCAAATAAATTATCTCCTAAGAGGGAGTCCAGAACTTATAATAGGCCCAGCCTCTTTTAATCCATGCGATATTAGACTCGTTAGTCATCAGGATAACAATCCTATTTGCAAATCAGCTACCTTTATCAGATAACCAACGGGACCTAGTACAATATCTATTAGTCCAACAACATCAGCACTAAGATATATAACTGCTTCTGTACAAAACCCGTTCTTCTAATCCTTCTTAAACTCAACAAGACTGATTGGTTTTTATTATTCATGAATTAATTTTTAACTCTTGGTCCAACAGGGGAATTGAATCTATAACATTTTGCAGAGACTGAGGCAAAGAAACGGTATTGTGAGAAAGCAGACAATCCAAAAGCAGGTATTTTTTAGTTCTTTCAACCAACAATGGGGGGGGAAGCTGCATCTGTTTTTCCCTGCACACCTGGGGTGAAAATTCTAAGGAAAATGAGCGCATTAAAGCAAGTATAAATACCACATCACTGCACTGCAAGAGCTTTTTTGTTTGTTTGTTTCATAAATACGTTATTAAAAATGGCAGTAGAATTAAGTTTTTTAGTACTTTTAAAAACAAGTCCATGTTAGAACACAAAAGTGGGGAGATTTCTACAGTTACAGTCCGTATTATCAGTGACACTGTGATCATGGCCACAGCTAGGGCTTATAGTTCCCTCTGCAATGACAGTCGCCTAAGTGTAATAGCTAGAAGAAAAGCACCTGCTCTGTTTTTAAAGTAAAGAAAAACAACAAACCACATCTAAAAGAATAAAAGGAGAACGATCAGAAACACTGTAGGTATTGAAAAACACAAAGCACATTCCATCTTCAAATAACTTTCTAGGCAAGGGATTCCATAAGGAAAGCAAACTACATTCTGTGCCTTCCAAAAACAAGAAGGCATTGAAAAGAAAAAAAAAAAAGGAAAAAAGAAAAGAGAATAAAAAAGAAGTTTCCAAAATAACCAGAATAGCAAAAAAAAATAAACTAAATAAATTTTCAAAAATCAACAAACAAACAAAAATCCAAACCGATGATTTTTTTGGTTACGGCACAAGAGCCCAGCTTTATCTGGAGAACGTTATAGCGGGATCTGTGTCTTGCACATTGTTTTTCAGATTCCCCTGTGGCATTTTATTTTTAAAAAATATTTGCTTATCTTTAAAAATCACAGATTCTAATATGCATTGATTTGTAAACAGAACAGCTATTTGCAGTTGTTTAGTAACACCTAACCCTATATACCTACTAACTATTTTACCTACTAAGTCCTAACAAAAACTCCAAATATTTTTTAAGCACAAATGTTACTTATGGCATATTTGGACAGCATTCTACTTCTGTTGAACACCTTCCATGCAAGGCTATCGAAAGATTTACAAACTTTAATTAAGAAAGACTCAGCATGACCGTGTGATGAAGACAGACTTACCTACTCTTAATTTTTATGCATTTATACATGCATCCTCACATGGAAATACACAACCACATGCAGAAAGACTTGCGTATGGGTATGTACAGATAACCGTTCGAGTGAAATAATACACATAACGCAGCATAGAATGAACATGTCATTATATATAAAAATGATCAATTTCATATACATATTTTCTGTTAACTTATAGTATGTGCACATGCCTTTAAAAATAAGTACGCACACACATATCCTGCTGTACATACATTCATACACTTACAGATCTCTATGCAAGAAAACTGTTTCTGTCACACTTTGACTCATTCTAGTCCTTTACAGCGTGCTAGGTGCCACTACGCAACTTGCATCAGTTATTCTGAGGGAGACGCATCTGGCATCATCAATGTAAAGTAATACATACAGACATGTCAATGCACTTAACCATCATTTTCAGAAGGTCACATTCGCTACCATCTATTACAGCAAAAAGAACCCACAAGAAGCAAAGTTAGCATCCTTCACGAAGCCCAAGCACTGAAATGCAAGTCCCCGGGTCGGGATTTCCGTGGCTTTGAAAGCGAGGCTGGATTGTACCTGTGGCCCCCTCCCTGCCCCTGCCCCTGGGCAGGCTGCATTGCGGGCTGAACCGAACCGCTTGGAAGTCACTGCTTAATGCAGTTAGGTGTACGGACAGCTCTGATCCATCCAGATACCTCTGCACTACAGACGAATCTGATAACAAAAAACATCTACTAAAGCGTGTGAGGCAATAGGCAGCAGGGCTTTCAGTTTCACAAGAGAATGGCCTCAGCATCGCCCTGTACCATTACTCCCCTAGACTCCAAAAACGACCCAAAAAAACTCTATCAGCAGAAACACAAAAACTACAAAGTAACTGAATCAAACTCAGAGGTAAAACATAGAAGCAACATCCTTTAAGTCTGAAAAAATGCTGGAGAACTGAATTTGTGTGTTTCAGAGAATTAAATACCTCTTATTCCTCTACAGCACTTTCTGAACTGTTTAAAACTAGATGGCATTTGCGTGCCATACATAGTTCTGAAACAAAGAAAAATAAAAACGCTGCAACCCCTTAAAATTTCTGTATAAACTGAAGATTGCTTTAAAAAATAAAAAGCAAAGTATAAAGGAAATGTATACATTAAAAAGTACATATGCTAATTCTGCTTCTGTGCACCAGAAAGAATTCTAAATCAAGTCCCTGAAATCAGTAACACCCTATATATTCTCCCTTGCCATATTACCAAATCTGTGAAAATCTCATCTAGATGGTATAATTTCTTAAATCAGGAAATAAATAATATGGCCAAGAATGAGAAAGTTGTCAGATTGACTGAATAAAAACAAAAACTACATAGAAGACTAAAGAAAAATAAAAATCACTAAACAATAATTCTGTAGCGTCCTTTAATTTAATATACAAAATTGTGTAAATTTCAGTGAGAAACCTGGTTTGTGATTGTTCACGTCAGCACCTTTTTAAAAAGGTACCAGCGGCAACTGACAGAAAATTGTATTTGTCTTATTTTCACCCAAGTGTTTGCACATTCTAAAAATGACCATCTCCATATGCAAAATCATAACAGGAGAACTGAACATTTTTTAAAGCTGTTCTTTTGACCTTTCTCTTGAGTAAAAGGACAGCGAGACAATACACTCACCAGCATTGTTCACGGTGACGGCTCCATCACCGGAGATTGAGGGCCATTATTACTAAAGGGAACTTTAAAGTGCCAGGAGAAAAAGGGGAAAAATTAGAAAATAACCCTTCTTAATATGCCATATGTACCAGCAGCCTTTCAGAAGAGTACACACAGAGCAACAAGACATCTTCATGTAAAAACAGCTGCAGTAAAATAGACAATCAATGCAAAACAAAAGGTGCTATGATAAGAAATTGTCTCCTGTTACGCAGGATACTCTAAACTGGAGGTCCCAGACACACTCCCATCTCCTACATTATAGGCTTTCCTAATTTAAGAAAAATATAGGACCCTTAAAATACATTTTGAGGATTGGAAAAGGAAAATCTGGACTGAAGGTAAGGGGTTCTCAGTGTCTCTCACCCTACCAAGAACAAACCAGAACAGGCTTCCTTTTCCTTGCCAGCTTTCAACAGGATGCAATATTTGTGAGATGTCCTTACAGCCATGACAAAAATTGTATGAAAACCGCTACCCATCTCTATGGTTAATGTATTCCTCAAACATACACAAAAAGGCAGGAATAAATAAAAACCCTTTCCAAAACAAGAACAGTACTACCACTGCCATTTTATTACAACTTCAGTCTTACCTTGAAAAAGAAAAATAAAAGAAATGAGTTGATATTTGCATGAAAAAGCAAAAAAGTCCTCTTTTCTTTATATACACACAAGTTTGTGACTTTATGAATGGATTCTGTGCTATTCACTAAATCCTTATGGGGCAGGAATATTTTTTTGTAGGACGACAAAGTCAGCCTAAGGGTAACTATACGGAGATTTGCTGGGATCCCACAAAATGAACAGGATTTTTTATCCATTTTTTCCTCCCCCATTCAGAAAGGGAGCACAAGAAAATTCCAGCTCAGCAGGGACACAGAGCCATCGCAGGTTGTGTGATAACAGCTTGCCACCTGCTTTTCGCAAGTTGTCTCTGCGAAGTGCAAGGGGCACTGAATAGTAACGTTGCCTGTGGTGATAGGAATGCACTGAACAGCTCAGTATGCAAAAGCACTTACTGGTACACAGTGCTCTTCACAAAGGGCATTGCGGAATGCTTTCCAGACTGTGTCAGAAATGCTAGGAGAGAAAGTATTAGCGTGTGTGTTGCGGGAGGAACAGAAGCGCTTGCCATCACAATAAAAGAAGGTATTAGCAAATACAGGTATAAAGCTGCTCATAGCAGAAAAAAAAAAAAAAAGGAAAAAAGACACCTACCAAACGGGAAACTTAGCAGCAGTCAGACCAAAAGGAGCATTTCTTTGCAAGAGCAGCAAGGGTTAACAGTGGCATACAAGCTCCCGTCCGGTCAAGATGGGGTCAAATGATGTGCAGTGAAAGTTTCAAGTCTTCAATCCCCCAGAGCTTGTTTGCTAATTACATTTGCAATTACAAACATGACAAATATATTAATATACAGTGCGTTCCACCTTGAGCAGGCATGTTTCGCCTCGCAGACAGTCACTGCCAGCAGCCACACTCACAAGCCCTGGAAGAAGCAAAGTGCACTGTGCTCCAGAGGCAAGGATCATTTCATGGGCATCTATCTTGCTCTGAAGAGTCAGGGCAAAGCCTGAGAGAGAAGCAGCATAGAAAGGATGGACGGAGACTCAGAGTAAGTTACTACAATTTAATTCCTTACAAGTAAAACTCACCAGCTGAAGAACTATTAGTAATAAATAAAACTAAATTATGTTCCGTTTCCGATGGCAGGCACCAAGCATTTTGCACATGCATGCCATGCAGAGACGACTACATTCCCAACTCAAAAGCAGACGATACTCGGAAGACTGAAAGAAATCAAGATTTTCCTATTTTCAACAAGGTCACCATGAATGAGTAGTGCTAATATCTTTGTTAAGTCCCTTCGCTACACAAACAACCATCTGATTCACAGTTTTCTGTGGAAGCTCTGATCTTGCCTTTTTTTCCCCCAGTTTCTATAGCAGCATTACCTAGGAACCTCACTGCTGGGTACTGGACAGATGCTAAATTTACTTCCTCACAGTGCACAAACTAAAAATTCTGTTGTGTTCTGGCTGTAAAGTTAACGTCAGTAGATCTGTGGAATAAAAAATAGGTCTTACTGGGAAGAATTTCCCAGTTTCCACAAGCTGTGATGGAGCTACTGGCTTGTAACACCAGCGGCTGCTACGACCCCCGACTCCTAAACTGAGCAGCAGGAATTAGAAGAAGCTGGGGAAAGGATTTTGGCTTTTAGGTCAAGGCTTGTCACCATCTTTTTCTACTTTTCCACTCTGAAGCAATTCTACCACCCTCCCCACAGAAATTGTGAAGTTCATGTGGTCTCGGCTTTAAGCCTTTTACCTTCTCCCTTCTTCCATGCCCTAAGAGCGCTTGCATCCTTTGAGCCCTGGCAAAAATGACACAGAGACCCAGTGATACAATGCACAACAGAACTTCTTATTGAACTAAAATCATTTGAAAAACACAGGGTATTTCAGATGATGTGAAATTCTGAGCAGTAAAAACGGAGCTGAAACAGGGCTGGGAAATAACAGCAAAAAGGGCACTGAGGATAGAGCAACATTCTCTGGGAGAGGAAGAAAACGGGATGTGAAATCTCTGTCACAGCAACTTTCTCTGATGCAATCTCTCCAAAGTCTTTCCCCTCTCAGGCTAAATGCAATATTTATTGATTACTTCAAATCAATGCAATGAAAAAAATCCTATTTTTTTAAAAATATATTGATCTTTCCATATTTCTCAATAATTGATAATGATTAGACCATCTTTACTTTTACAAACAGAATTGGAAGAGGGAAAAGTTGATACAAATACTGTAAAGATACCAATTTCTTCATCAGCCTTGTGCTCAATACGCTCAGTGTACCAAGACCCCATACTGTGATGGGAACCTAGTCAGGAACCCCGCAACTAGGCCATTTCCCTTACAGAGGTTTTTCAATTCAGTCTGTCAATAAAACACAAAGCTCCCTCCCCATTCTCCCCAATTAACAACTCCTCCCTATCCCAGATTTTCAGAGATAGTCAGAGCAGACCATTGCATTCAGCTTCTCTGACTCAGATTTCCTCCCATTCACAGAATATGGACATTTCCAGTAACCTCTCAAATTAAGTCACATTTCCTCAGTCAGTGCATTAGAGTCAGTGACAACAACCTCGTCAATTCTCTTCTGCAAGGTCCGGAATTCAGTCTTTCATTGACTTAAAATTCCAGTGTTATACCTTTCCGTCTCTCTATCAAATATATCAGATATCCCTTTCAACTTTTTCCTTCTGCTCATAAAATCATTTTCATTTTTATCAGATCAGTGACTCATGTGTCTTTCTTGTACATCAGAGGAAACCGTGTAAGAGACATAGCATCTGGCAGGATGCCCTTATTTGCCAATGATTTTTATTTTCCCTTCATTATGGTTACTTGGTCAGTTTCTGTCTGTCATGTAGAATATTAATTAGAAACAGAGATGGCAGTTTTGTAGTCCTATCAGGATTTCTAGTAGCAAATCTAGCAAGGCAGAAAAAAAATCTCTGGGACATGGAAGTTAAGCTAAAAAAGTAAAACTGCCCTGTTTCACTCTCCTTTGAAACAGCCTCAGCTTTGCATATGAGATACACATAGCACTGATATTCAGCATGACCATATGTACGTGCATATAGCTACACACAGACATTTCTATATGCACACATGCGTTTGTGTGAATATAATCCCATCTTCGATATGTCCGGGTGCATATTCCTGGTGCCTGCACGCGCGTTTCCTTCCCGCCGTACTGCAGACAGACGTTGTCAGCGCAGTGTAACTAATGTATTCTCGCCATATGCCTCACCTGAGAGACAAACCGCAGGTACAAATCGTTGCCTTTGTTAGTTTGCCAGTTCAAACTCATACAAAAGGTTCTCCCTTGGAGCTGCAGCACCTACCCCAGGAATAATTTTCCCAAGGGTCAGTACCAAAAGGTACATAGTGGTCGCTTAAGCGTGGATTCCTGTACAAGAAACCAAACACATAGCTGCCGTAGGACACATGCACAGAGGGTCAGAATTAGGCATAAGCATTTTCTTACTCTCACTGCAAGATCCTGCACTGGGGGAAACCACACAACCCGCTGACCAGAACTTCCTCAGGTTCCTGGTGTAATCATTCAGCTCAACACACGCAGGCAGAGGAAAGGGAACTTTCACTGCTTCAGGAAGACAAATCCAAAACCTAAAGAGCACGATCAGGGACAGTGAATTCCTTTGCTCAGATACTTCTTGTTCAGTTGGAGGTCTGTTACAAACATTAAGTTCTTAAACTCCAAGGTAAAGGGAGGCACTTCTTCTCTCCTTTTCCTCATTCATGTTCTCTCTTCTCTCTCTATAATTGCAAGGTGAAATACAGTTTCCAGGTAACTGTATGGATCACGTATTGAGTGACCACATCCACTTCTCTTCCCCCTGTTATTTCCTATAGCCTAACAGGCAACTAAACAAGAAGAGGCAATTTGCAATATTTTTAAATTCACTCAATTTAAGGTTTAATTTGGCTAAAAAAGCTGCACACATAATTAAAAGCAATTTTTTTTAAATGATGAAAATAACTATGAAAGTCTTTTTAGTGGCTAAAAAGCCCAGCAGTCAGAACAATGAGTAGATCAGTTCCATAAGGATAATATGCTCACACAACTAGTTAGCGATCCAGGCACAACTACAATCCCTGTATTTACATGATATGTTGACAATATAATTGTCTTACAGTGGGAGGAAGAAATGGCTAAAGAGGTATATATTGGACCAACCTCTACCCTCAGCTATAAGAATGCAATCCGAAATCTAACCTCAGCAAAACCAAAATGTAAATCAAAGCAGCACCTGACACACTGCACACACACCTTTAATTATACTGTGTTTTTAAGGCTTCTCATACCTTTTCCTTCTCTCAATAACTTTTTCCAGACTTAGCCATATTTCCCTGCATCATCGCTATACTCATCTAATTAAAAAAAAAAGAAAAAAAGAGAGAGATCAAGATATTTAAATTCATATTTCTTGGTCTCCCTTCCCCAGCCTCAGCAATGTTACAAAAAGGTTAGCTGGCACACCGAACCAAGCCAAGCACTTCTCTAAACTGACAGCACTCTGACACTTTCTCTTCTCAAAAATCAGCCCTCCATGCCTACTGTAAAGCTGTAGGGGCTCGGTGGCACTTCCCCCAGGGCCACCTTCATCTGTCTGCTCTGCACCCAAAGAGTTGTGAATATGGGCAAGGCACCCTTGACATTACTGGGAGCTGCCTGAGAGCCCGTGGTGAAGTAGAAGGGGTGAACAGCAATCCCACAAGCAGCTTCTTTCTTACTGTTTTCACGTTGCTTGAGTTCCTTTTCTCAATTCCCAAAGCAGGACAAATAAAAGGAAAAAGTTAACAGACAACACAGTAAGTGATAATGATCTAGCTTTTGATTGTGGCATTTTGTTTAGCTGTTTTTTGTTGTTTTGTAATGAAGGTAAATGCACTTTCTATTTTTGACTAAATATTAAAAGACTCCCAGCGGCATACAGAATACATTTCCCTTCAGAAACTGTTTGTTTATTTTTAATTCAAAATGGAGCAGCCACAAGTGAAGCACCAGTGGGGAAAGGAAAATCACATGGGTTAGATTATTAATTTGTATTAACAATACTAAGTCTCATTTTAATGAAACTGCTGGAAGCAGGGGATTAAAGGAAGGAGAAATGTGTGTAACGATGGATGGAATATGGGCAAACGAGACTAGAAGACAGGTAAACGACAGCTGTAATGAGAGAAGATGGGTAAGTATAATTGTGGGGATTTTAAGTGTTTAAATTTTACCAAATACAAGGTGTTCCTCTGAAAACAAAAGCAATGAAACAGACAAAATTGCTTCACTCCCACCTCCGATGACACCACAGAACCTGTGTAGGTGACACCCGCATTATTAACATGCAAACACACAAAAGGGGACTCAGCTCAGGCTGAGATTTATCAGAGAGGAGAAACGCGTGGGGAAATGAATCGTTCCAGCGAGCTGGATGCAAACGCTGAAAAGGTTTTGCCTTGTTTCCTAACTTCCCCGAAAGGATCGAGGCAAACTTAGCACGTTAAAGTGGTTTTGAACGCGGCATCGGCAGGCACAGCCCAGTTCGGAATACAAAGAGCAGTAGCA
The DNA here is from genome assembly GCF_964211835.1 of Anser anser. Classification (NCBI taxonomy): domain Eukaryota; kingdom Metazoa; phylum Chordata; class Aves; order Anseriformes; family Anatidae; genus Anser; species Anser anser. The sequence continues at coordinate 43,427,143 of NC_139725.1, read as the reverse complement.
GGTGCTCAGGTATGTGCCAGCGGTCCCAGCTCGGGATGCCTGCTCGCCAGCCCTCCAGCTCGCTCCACTCTTTCCCAGGGCAGGCTACCCGAATAGAAAGCCGTGGGAAAGTACATTTCCAGGGGGGATTTCAGGTGAAAATCGGACTTTTGCGGTTAAAAAAAAAAAAAAAAAGGAAAGAAATAAAGAAAAAAAGAAAGCGCATCCACTTTCTGCAATTTCCTACGCACACCTCCTTACAGACTCCTGGCAGTAACTCATCTAATAAGAAAACCCCGGCACCGACGGAAAGTCAAACTGCGCCGGCAGGACCGCGGCGCTGAGCGTTGGCAGCCGGCTCCCAGCCGAGGCACCGCGGCCCCAAGTTGCAAGGACAGGAGGCAGGAGCCCAACGGAGGCAGGAGCTCAACAGAGGCAGAAGCCCAACGCGGCCACCCCCGGGCGCTCCCCCCGGCGGCGGCCAGCCTGGGGGGTCGCTGCCCTGTCCCGTCCCGTCCCGTCCCGCCGGCAGCGGGGCGCAGCGCCGGCCCCTGCCCTCCCCCGGCACGGCTCGGCACGGCTCGGTACAGCACTGCAAGGCACGGCACGGCTCGGCACACTCACTGGTTGTGGTAGCCGAGCGGGTCGGAGATGCACAGCTCGGAAATGTCCATCAGTCCAGTTTGAGCATTCCCGGTCGGAGGAGAAAATTAAAATAAATAAATAAATAAAAAATAAAAAATAAAATAAGGGGAGAGAAAAGAAAGAATGAAAAAAAAAAACCAACAACAACAAGCAGGCAGGCAGGAGACGGCGCGGGGGAAGGAGCGAAGTGGCCGAGCCCGGCGGAGCGGGCGGCAGCTCCCTGCCGGGCGGCCACGGAGCGGCGGCGGGAGGCGGGCGGCGGGCGGCGCGCAGGACCCGGCCACGGGGGATTTGGCCGGCCCGAGCCCCGCTGTAGCTTTAACGCCGGGAGCCGGCAGGAGCCGGCAGGGCGGCCATTGGCTCCCGAGCGGGGGCCGGGCTTGCGGGGCGGCTGGGGGAGGCACGGCCCGGGGGGGGGGGGGGGGGAAGGACCGGGGGGGCGCCGGCAGCGGGCCCGCAGGCGCCGCGCTCCCCGGGGCAGGGCCGGCGGCAGCCCGGCAGCCCGCAGCCCTGTCCGCGCGTGGCACGGCCCCACGCGTGTGCCCGCTCGGCCCCCGGGAGCGGCGCTGGGGTGGCAGCGTGCGGCCCCGGGCACACGCGTGTGCCGTGGGGGCAGCCCCCCACGCGCGGCCGCGGCACACGCAGCTCTGCACAGGGAAGGCACTTCGGGAGCTCTGCCTGTACGTACGGGCTGCCTTCGGTCAGGGGCTGTCACAAGTCCCATGCGTGTTTTCACACCTGTACGATTTCACTGCACGTACCACGGTGATGCCACAACGCGGGAATTTCGCTGAAGAGCCCCTGCACATAAGCACACAAACCTCTCCGACACAGGCACTGACAGCCCAGCTCACGCAGAGGTGTCCTGCAGGGGCTACCTGGCCACTGCTGCCGACCTTTCGCCTTCCCACCTGCGCTCACGCAAACCTCGCTTGTCCCTCTTCCACACTTCCCCTTCACATTTAGAAATCAGACAGTCAAATATATTGAAATTACCTTCACTGATAAACTAGAGGCCTTTTTAAATGGGAAATACAAACACCTGGATTAAGACTTCGCTCTCCTGCATCAGGCAAACAAAAAGAAAAAGGTTGGAGCTAAAAGGTTAATCCTTAATACAAGACTCAGGACCTAAGTTGCGGTGAATGTAACACACCCAGAGAAGCGAGGAGCTCCCAGAGCTTATCAGATGAGGGGGCCTGTACAGCAACGCAGAAAAGGCACTGTGGTTCAGCTGTAAGCATGGCAGCAAGCACTAAATTGTACGAAAAGTTTTAGTCTAATCAGTATTTGAAGAAACTTGAAGCAGATCGTATTCCAAAAAGAGGAATGGTCAAAGTCACAGCCATTGTAAACCATCTCCTCCACTGCAGTCAGTGCAACTTCCACACTACACCCTCTACCAGAGATCTCAGCCACTATAGAAAATGCAACAAAAAGACCCTACAAAGCAATGGTATAGCCCTGGTGTGTCCCCCAGCTGTGGGGGACAAGCTGGGTGACCCTGGTCAACTTCCCTTAAGATAAGGCAGTCTAAGGATATCACACATGAGAAATCTGTTATGGTGGCAGGCTTCTGCAAGGAAGTTACGGAAAGCAGATGCTTAGTTTAGAAAATGGGAGACAGAGCAAGGACCCGTCCACAGTTTTATAAGTACAGCAGAGTGTTTCAGGTGACGCAAAATTCAGACCACACATCTTTCCAGAAAGCAGGATTAAAGCAAATGGAAATGTACACACATGTATCTTTGCACACCCAAGTGATACATCAGCACTGTGGAAAGTCTAAGATGCTTTAAATGTTAATGAGGCAGAAGACAAGGGCTTGGGGGCAGCACGAGTAGGGCCCAAGACTGTCAGGAAGGAGTCTCACCATCCACGCTGGGGAACACCTGACTCAAAGAGAGGCAAGGAGGAGGAAACCAGCACCAGGGTGGTCCCGATGCGCAGCGGCAAGGGAGGCCGGTGGTGGCACGAAGGGCCAGGACCGGGGTAGATACAGCCCAAGAGCAGCCAGGATGCTTGCAGGGAGCTGGTTTAGACTGAAAGCGATTTTCTCCGGAAAGATGCTCACCGGCTGCATCCCATCTGTGCAGGGATTGGGGTGGGCTCTGGGTGAATGGGAGACTGGGGGGAAAAGGCCCGGCAGGCAGGTTCTGCTTGCCCAGCAGCTGGTGTTTTAATTTGGCTCTTTAACTTTTATCCAGGCTGAGGTGAGGCAAGCAGGGGCCCATGTGATCGCCTGGCACAAGGTCCATGGGGCCGAATTAACTGATACCGGCAGCACAATGGTGGGTTTGTGCTCTGGAAATGGGCTGCTGCTGACAGAGAACTCCCCAGGTAAGGTGGGTATTTACAGAGTGGTACAGAAATGTAACTTTAATCTCTTCTGACCCAGTGCAAACGAACAAATGGCGCTTCCCCCACCTTGAGAGGAGCTGTGCAAAGGCCTGGCTCTTCCTTTCTCAGAAGGCTGGAAAGGAATTATCTCTGCTGGCTGTGCCTGAAACTGTGAGCTTGAATTCCTTATGGAAGGGGACGAGTCCTGCCTGTTCCGGCTTTGGAACTTCAGGAGGCTTCAGCTTCCTTTGCAACCCCCGTGCTTGCTTGCGCTCTTCTCACAGCTTTCGCCAAATTCTCTTCCCCCCCAGGAATAAAGAAGGAAACATTGATCCCAACACGGCCTTCCTTCCAACGCATGTTGTGAAAAAAGTGCCAGAACAAGGACTCAGGCTGCCAGATCTGGAAGCCAAAAGCCTCAGTTTGGGTAAACACAAGGCAGAACGGCACACACAACAGCAAAGCGAGCTGCCCCTGCGAGCACAGCCTTCGTTTGCTGGCCTAAGTCCTGCCCTGGTAAGTGCGACCTGGTGGGATAACAATCATAAGGCAGCCTCTGGATTTTGAGGCCCCCAGTTCTTCTCTCACTGACCCCAATGTGGAGCAAGGGCTTTCCATCAGTGCTAGCCTAGGTTGGAGCCCAGCCCGAGTGCAGATGGAACCACAGCAGTACCAAGTCTTGGAGACACACAAACTCCCCCCTCCCAGGATAGAAAGCAAGAATTGCAAAGACATCTTTTGTACTTTCGCCATCTCTTCCAAGAGATGACAGATTAAAAATTTCTTTAGAACTTTTCCCCCCAGCTTTTAATGACTACGCTGTTTTTGATGGATTAGCTTTTTTACTTTTTTTTTCCTTCCATTTTTATCATGGAAATAATGATCAACTTTCCAGCAAGCTGACTGATTGACTGACAGAAATTTCATTTGGACTAATATAGGAGCAACTTGCAAATCATGCCAAACAAACCTGATTTCACTTGTTGATAAGGTTATTTTTTTGTGAATAAGGAAAATACAGCAGAAGGAGATATCCAGTTACTTTCAAGGGTTTGGAATTATTTTTTTTTTTCCTTTTATGAAGGCCATACTGTTGTATTCTCACAAGGAAGTCAATGAGGAGGTACACAGGGCAAAAACCATACAGAATTAGGAAAGCTAAGCTGAGCAGACAGACTTGTGTACACACACTCTTGTCTTGTCTGGTGGGGAAAGAGGAGCTCAATAAGAAGCCTTTCCCAGCCTCCAATTCATTTAAGGAAAAAACAGTTACACACAGACCATTGGGATGACTTTAGAAGACAACCTTTTTAGACTTCAGAGGCCAATGGTACTGCTTGGACTTCACAGAAGTCACCGCATTGCATGCCCTGATCCCTCTGCTTTGCAAGGAGGTTAGTAACTGTGCAGAGAAACTTATGCCCTGTGAGCACAAGTCCCTGCTCACTGGTGGGCATTCACCACTCCTCCCATGTATATCCCCTTGCTCCACCTATCTCACAGAGATCATACAGACTCGATCCATGTGGACAAAACAACCTTCTCTGTTTTGGGGCTCAGTTCTACTTTCCCTTACTATGCCTAAACAAAACAGTAACCTGTCCCCAACAAAACCAATTTGTTGTTCTCTACCAAACTCCATACTGATTTTTGTTTCCTCCAAAAACTCTCGATAAGCCTCCTGAACAATATACTCCATCCAGAAGGCATCACCACCATCACTGCTAAGCTCAACATCTATTTAAGTAGGAAATAGTTTTCACATTGTTATTTTTAACTAACTGCCCATCTGAACATCCTAAGACATGCTTCAAGCATTACCTAGTCTTGGAAACAATAATTCTCAACCTATAGATATCAAATCATATCATAAAGAGGTTAAGTGACTTGCCCAAGATCAATCTGAGCAAATCTGCAGCACAGCTTGGCTCTGAATATGTATCTTAACCCTTACTGTCCTGCTTTGACTCAATTCTCTATCCCCAAAGTATGACCTTTCATTAGGTTCTGACTTTTTCCTGTTCCATGTTCAGATACAGCAATGTTAGGAGCCTTGAGAGAAGACAAACATAATCCCTCCATTATCAATGAGAAGTTAAAACTTTCTTTTAGTAACCCCTACTTTTGGAGGGCCAGTGCTGTTTTTTGTCTTTCCATACCTCCTTTTGTCTTTGCTGTGTTCATAGCAGGACAAGCTCTGTTTCCAGAGCAGCACATGGTCCTGTTGGCATCCTAGATGAAAGTGCCCAGATACACACACAAAGATAAGCTAGGAGAAGCCCTTTCATTTTTATAGAATTCAAAACAGGGCATCAGAGTAAGAGGCAGGCACTGAGTGTTTTACCAAATGGGAAGAGATACCATTTTCTAGATTTTCAAAGACCTCGTAGTAAGAAACATACTTTCTTTTGTATGAGGGAGGCAAGAGAATAAGTTTTATAGCTGGGATTATGCCTTCATCTCTCTTGCATCATCAGTTTGCTGGGGCATTTGATATGGACTTCTATCCCCCTTACTCAGAAATAGTACAATTTATCTGCTTTCATGTTTTGTCAATCTACTTTGTCGGCCAGACTTTGCCCAGCTCTTGTTTAACTAAGCAGTCAGCAATCTTCCTCAAAAAAGGTAGGTAATTACTGAAGTAGATTGATCTTGTAGACTTAGAAGATCTCAAAGGAGGGCTGTGTTCCAGCTCCAAATTTTGACCTGTTGCTGATCTGTTTCCTGTGATGTATTACAGTAAACCTCAGCTGGGCCACTTTGGTTGAGCAGAACATAACCAAGACATTGACTGGAAAGTGATTTTATCCAAACTGACAGCTACACATCATCTACTAGCACACTCACCACTATTTCCCAGACTCGCTCCAAATTGCAGCAAAGCAGAAATGAACCTTTCCCCAGCCATAATCCCAGGTCTCCGCAGAGCAGCGTTTGGGCTATTTGCTTAGCTACCAAGAGTAGGGAGGCAACACAGGGAATCAAGGAGTCTTAAAATTACTTCTATTTAGCCACCACAGATCCTTCAGCAGAGACATGACACCCATGGCTTTCCCAGTATGGTGGTTCATCCTGTCAGATGGGACAAAGTTAAACACCTTCACTTTCTTTCCTACCTGAGTACACCAGCTTCAAGTCTTGTATTTGAAAAGGCCAAGGTGGGAGGTCAGGAGAACAGGGGATGCTTGGGGATGCTTGTTCATTCCTCTAAGGTGGGGAGATGATTTGCTGCTTCTCTCTGCATTCCCATGCACTCTAACCAACCACGTGAGGACGCCAGTATTCACTGTACCAGCTTAACCACTGAGCTGCCCAAAAGAAATACGTTTTGTCAAAAAGAATAACAGTTACTTATCGTAATGCTGCAAGGAAAGCATTAAAACATCTTTTGGCACGCGCACTGATAATGCTGAGTGCCTCAGCCCAGAAAAATAGAGGACCTTAAGGAACCAAAATGTTAAACCTGTTAGCAAGCATACCCAACACGGGCTAAGCAGTGAAGATGGAGTATAATTTTTCCAAGTCTGTGATTGAAATGCACCTAAACACATGCAAGATAACTTCTTCTCAGTAACAGCAATAAGGCAGCTGCAGTGGACCATGCTTTCCAGTTTGAATTCTACGACGTGACAAAAAACAGTGGGTATGCGTGCAATTTCCTCTTTAGCTGGGTTCTCTGAGTAGGTAACAGACCTTTTGGAAAGTGACGTAGGACATTATAAAGAAGCAAACCAGTGAAAGGTTTCCATCCAGGGTATATGGCATGAAGAAAGCAAGGATTAAAGGCCTTCTTTTCCCTGCAGGAACCTCCATCTGGCCTCACCTGGGCACACTCAACAGATTACTGAGATTACTGACTTCACATGGTCGACCAGACCAAATACAGAAGAGCTCACTGACAGTGGATCTGTGCACAAGTGTTTAACAGCGAGACAAAACTGCAGATTCCAAGTGACCTTAGGAAAACCGATGCGTGACAGTCTGGAAAAAAAAAACAGAGATCATCACACGATCAGGACTGCCCTTCTGGTCACCTCCAGCCCCAGAATATTCCAGTTTCTAACAGTAAGGGGTTACAGGGTTTGACTGAAGCCAGACATGACAGAGGCCAGCTTCCTTCTGACAAATGTATCAGCAACACAAAAGCTGCAAGCCCCCTCTGCTCTGGATCCTCCAAGCAGCTCAGTTAAGTACACCTACACTCTGAAGATTTGTTCTATACTAACTTTTATGTTTGAACAACAACACAGATTTGCTCACAACTCCCTCTTGAGTATATTTATTATTTGTACAACATTTATTTCACTTTCTGGACAAGAGCAAACTGGAAATAACAGCTGAGGTTGTGAAATTATTTTATTAGATAGCTTTTATAGGGTTATAACAAACCCTATCCCAAACTTAATATACTTTTAACTTCTGAGTCCCATCAACTGCACCTCATTCAGATACCTGCAGTAAAGTGCATATTAGGAAATCAGAAGTCATTAACATTCACACACTATGCCTACATGAATGATCAGGGTTTCATGGTGCTTTTTCAAAAAAAGAAATTGAAAAAGAACAAGAAATCCAATCCTGACCTATACCACATGCCTAAACACTATTTAGGGGTGGCAGGGCAACTCAGGACTATATAAACTTGTCTTCTTTAGCTATACAATATATGCACATACAGGATCATGAAGGTAGCCAGTCAAAAGGAAATACATGCTGATTACCAGAAAGCTTTTCTGTGCAAAGGAAAGGAGAAGCTTCACTAATCAGCCCTACTTCTGCTAAGCAGGCCTGTGTACTCCAAAAGATAGCACTCTCTATCATGTGTGAAAATACAGGTCCCTAGATGTCTCTGTAACAGTCCTATTGACTTCTAAAACTTTAAGTTTCTCAGAGATCCAGGCACAGAAGTAGTTGTGGGCAGCAATAATGCCATCTCCTGATGGACCCGAATATGCGTCGCTGGATTTCAGCAAATATGCCTTCATCCTTCCTGCGTTGCCAGCTTTGCCATTCTTGTGGCAGCATTAGAGAAAATTACTTTTCAGTATCATTGTTAAGGCAAACTCAAACCTCACTCCCATGTGCTCTGAGGGTGACTTTGGTGCTGCAGCCTCCTAGCAACAGGTCCCCCACTGTGCTCACAAAGGAAAATGTAGTTTTGGTCTTTCACTCATCTCTTGAGCACCTGTATTGTAGTGATGATCAAGGACTACCAACATCCACCTCTTTGCTCCTCTGTTAGATATACCAAGCTTCCATTAAATATTTACAGTCAGATGAAATCAGCAGTACTCATCTTTTAGACCTTGCTTAACAACATTTGGCAATACTTCATAACTCATGTGGTAAGCAACACAGTAAAGGGTGGGCTGTATGCCAAGACATATGTATGTATGCTCCATAGGTTGTTGTTACCAGGTTCCTCCTGGGAACCATACAGCCTGGGGTCAGCACGCCCCTTTGCTGCTTCTTCAGAGTACCAAGAGGCCAAACAGAAACAAGGCAGAATGAGGATGGTAGGAGAGAAAGACTGTCAAAAATAGAGGTCCACAAACCAGCCAATGATGTGGCACTTGGGAGGGCCTTGCCTTGCTTCCTAGGGAGAAGGTACCAGGTGAGGGTACCTGGAGAAACCACGTTGTTTCCGGGGGCTCATTGCAGGAGAAGAGCCATTAAACTGATTGGTCAAGCAGGGTGGTTAAAGCAAAGACAAAAATGTAGGTTGTCAGCCTTGATTAGCCAGGAATCATCTGAGTTGAATCCACAACTCATTCGTGATTATAACCATACTCATGACAAGCTGCATTTCACCGAGCCGGACTGTTGCCTCTTCCAAAGGCACCATGAGGGAGCACCACTGGCCTGCAACACAACTCCAGGCCGCGCTAGCACCCGTCATGGGTAACTGCCCAGCAACGTAATGACGTTCAGAACATGCCTTGGACGTCCTACTGCCCAGCACATGTGTTCTGCCTGCAGAGGCATTACTACTACTTCCAGAAATACAAAATACTTCTCCGTAGACACACCAAGATAACAGCCATCAGATAAGCAATAAATGTCTGCAGGGGTTGCACAGGGCTACATACCAAGCACCTTTAGATTCAATACTTGCTACACAGGACCACTTCTTTTAATTAATTAATTTATTTAATCTTTTAATCTACTACAGTTTATATATACAAAGTTCAAGAATACTGATGTAAGCCCTAAATATTTGGCCAGCTCTCAAACACCCATTGATGAGATGCTATAGGTCAGCTGAGCAGGCAACTGAGAGCCTGCATTCTGAATTTAAGTTCCCAAACTTTTTCCTACTCACTGTGGGACAATGAATAAGCACTCAGATGCCTCAGTAAAATAGAATAGATCTTCGAAAGTTCCTTCCATCTGAACATCTAGGCCAACTGCCTGACCACTTCAGGACTTACCAAAAGTTAGATTGTATTATTAAGGGCATTCTCCAAATGCCTTTTGAACACTGACAGGCATGGGGCATCAAACACCTCCCTGGGAAGCCTGTTCCAGTGTTTGACCACCCTCATGGTTAAGAAAATTTTCCTAGTATCCCGTTTGAACCTCCTGTGGCACAGCTTTGTGCCATTCCCATGTATCCTATCATTGGTTACCAAGGAGAAGAGACCAGCACCTCCCTTTCCATTCCTCTTCCTCTGGAAGTTGTAGAGAGCAATGAAGTCACCTCTGAGCCTTCTTTTCTCCAGACTACACAGCCCAAGTCTTCTTACCCTTACCTCTTAGGACATGCTTTCCAGCCCTTTCACCAGCTTTGTTGCCCTCCTCTGGATGCTTTCAAGTATCTCAACATCTTTCTTATAGCGTCAAGCCCAGAACTGCACACAATACTTCTGTGCAGCGATTAGCTCTCCCAACAGTAAAATATATCCAAAAATACAGTATGCTTTCTTAGAGTGCTGCTAGAGTTAAACATTTGTGAGGTGTCCACATGTGCCCAGTGCTCTCAAGCAAGGGTCAATGCTAGCTGCAATACCTGGGGAGGCACCCAGCAGAAGTTTGTCAGAATAAGCCATGGGGAAGCACACTGGAGCCAGTATACTATAGGTGCACCTGCAGTGCTACCATTTCACCTCACCCCAAACTCCTGACACAACCTAAATACCCCCCAAAACCCTCTCCCTAAAAGAAATTGTTCCTTCAAAAATAGGAGGAGAAGCTGGGTCATCAGGTGAGGGTGAAATTGGTTTAAAAGCCATTAAGAAGAAAGCAACCCAGGCGTTCAGGAGCAATCACAGCTGCTTGGGCTGATCACGAGAGACAGAGGGGATTATTTATTTATGGAGTTCCTGCTCTCCCTGGGCAGGCATATCCACTGGGGAAACTTTAAGAGAAGTGGGGAGCAGGAGGCTGCTCGGAATCCTCCCGAGGTTTTCCTGGCCTGGGTCTCAGGAGAGTTAAACACAATTCATGCCCAGAGTGTCCACGAAACACCAACTGTCTCTCAGAGCAGGAAAGGCCAGAAAGAGCATCACGCAGTTCTCTGCTGGGACAGAGCCCCAGGCACCCAGGGTGCCATGCAAGCTCTGCAGAGCTTTCAGTAAGATCCCTTCAGAGCAACAGAGCTTGAGTACATAGCTGCTTCTGTTTCTCTTTTCTCGTGGTTCAGCTGCTTCCTTTAAACACAGATCAAGTGTCTCAAGGGACTCGGGAAGCGTTTAACAGACCTGCCTGATGGAAGGACCTCCAATGAGAAAACCAAGACCTGAAAATCCCAATAGACAACCTCAATTCAATCCACAGCTGATAGAGCAACCCTGAAGTTACATGCAACCAGATCCTGACTGCACAGAAACCACATCCTTCTAGTCTGTATCCACAGCTCATCCAAACATCCTAAACATAGGGGGAGGGAGGGACTAGCAGATTAAACAAAAGGAAATAACTGAATTGAGAAGCAGCATGGAGAAAGAGATCAAGAATTCTTTTTCAAGGTACAGTACAGACTTTCCTGATAAAGTTCCTTATTGTTCCCCCAAACTGGGAGGTGAAGAGGACTTATTCCCTAAAACCATCAAGTTTCCTTCAGTATTCAGAGCTGACATTTCACGACTAACTAAAAAAAGAGCTGTAGAGACAGACATGCACAGACCAGCCCAGACACATCTGGCAACTATCCTTCTCTCCTGACTTTGGTCAGAGAGGCACAAAGGGGAACCAGGGCTTGGAAACTATCAAATATGACCTGAATTTCTTGTTGGAAAATGCTGCAGAAGAAAAACGTTTCAAAAGGGTCACTGATGGGGGCTGAACAGATTATATGAGTGGTACAGCCTGTGCTGTGTCAATTCATGTCTCCCTGCAATTCATTACTGATGAGATGCCAGAGATTGAGATGAAAAGGGCAGGAGCAGACAGTGAACTACTGCTTTAGACGCATTTTATTCAACATTCCCAGTTTCTTCCTGCTCCCCCTGCCTGGTATCCCTTGCATTGCTCCCCAGTGATGCTACTCCCCCCCACCTTCCTGCCTCAAATCAGGATATTGTTGTGTGCTGCTCAAGCTCCTGCAAAGCCAGTCGTGGCAGCAAAATAACTCATGAATACATAAATCAGTTTGGGAAACCTTTGAAAACGTAATAATTGAAGGACAACAGGGTATCATCTTCATCAAGATCGGTGATCCAAGGTAGTGTCAACATCAGATAAGCAGAGTCTAAAAGTGAGAGAGCTTCAGCAAGTCCTAACTCAGACTGTCTTCTCCCCAGTCTGCTTCTCACCATACAAAACAGTGTGCTTTCTGCTAAATACAGGAAATACACACAAACGCAACAAAATAGCTTTGTTCTTCCAGCCTATGTTCCTCCAAACAAAGGGCAATATTAAAAGGATCCATCTGCAATGAAACAGGTCTTATTAGGCCTTTCAAAGACACCCTCCTTTGCTGCCTGTTCAGAAACAGGTTGCATTTTCAGTTTCTATGACCTTTCTCTCCCACTCTGGGAAGAACATCATTAAGCACTGACAGTTAGTTAATTCTGATGGGAGACTGCTCCAGAGAGCGGTCTCCCCAGGGAGCTGGAACACAGAAGATCCAGGACTCCCTGGGGAGCTCTCCTGCTTTGACCTGAGTGGTGGCTTAAAAATCTTTGCAAGGCCACACCAAATACACTGCTAGTTCACAAGTGCCCGGTTTATTATTTTATGTACTTTAATGCACGCTGTTTGGGAATTCCAATTCATCCCTTATTTTGCTAAATACAGCTTTAGGTTCTCAAATCCTCCAGAGCCTGCATTGTCATTTGCCCCGTCATGCTCATTTGCCTTTTTTATTTCCTTTCCAACTTGCCAAAAGAAAAAAAACATGTCCATTTTGACTCTGAAAGCAAGGTTGACTGGCCAGGAACAGAGTCTTGCACACCAACTTCCCCTGCTGCAACTGTCGGGTTACAAAAACAAAAGGAGAACATTTGCTTCCTCGTGAAACACTTCCCATTGACATCTTCCAGCCACAGTAATTTCTGTAGCGTGCTCTGTGCTTTCACAGAGTCTCAATTTTGCAGAAATACAAGGCTTAATCTGAACTCATTGACATGCCTTTGACAGCCAGGAGGAGTCCTCTCCTTCCTGCTAAGGTACACTCAGGCCTCTGCATGGGTGACATTACCTCTGTACTGCTGGGCACAGGATTCCCCCAGTGGTATTGGTATTAGAGACGTCCAATGTTCGCCTCCTCTCTTCACAGGCTTTCTTTGCATGATGTGACTGCAGTATAATTCAAGGTACAATTTAAAATAGATTATTTTAAGCTCTAAAGGTGCAAAAGGCACTCATTACTACTGAAACTAAACCTGTTTAGGCATCTAATGAGCCAAAATGAAGTATCCTCAAACTGGCAGGAGAGCATCCGTGGTTTGGATTTTCACTAGTTTAAATGGATTGTTTCAAAATCGATACAAGTTTAAGCGTACAGCTTCCTTGTGTAGAACAGATCTTCTCTGGACTGAGAAAGTGGCATCACTTACAAAATAAATGACTGCCTGTGCAAGGGTACAACACCTGTTAACGAATAACACAAAGCAGCACCGAGAAGAAGGGGCAGAGGAGATAGCTGCACGCAGCTTGTTAGGAAATACTGCACCAAGAAGGGGTATACAGAAATGACAGCCAACCAACAAAAGTTTCAGGGACATCCCAGTATTTTCAAGATCCTCCCATCGTTGGGAAAGATAAGGAAAAAAACATGTGGGTGTATCTCCAGAGACACAGAATGTTTTCAGACATTTGTACAGCACCTGTGTTACACAGGGGCTCAGGGCTCTCTGTCGGCAGAGGATGCAAAATGGTTAAAGTGAACAGTGCACAGAGCAAGGCTGCATATCTCGCAGCACTCTAGCCCTACATCCCTACCTCCCAGGGCAGCTCACAGAGACTCGCTGTCAAGAAAACCCTCTCAGAAGACGCAACAGCCTTTGTGGGAGGCTGGGGCCAGAATCCGCTCCTGTCAAACAGCTCTCCAGACCAGGATGTGACTGCGGCTGGTGAAACATGTTAGCTAATGAAGATTGAGTCAGGCAGGCAGAGACGATCCCCTCAGCCTGTTAATCCACTTAGGGTAGGAGAAGGGAAACCTGAGCTGAATTCCTGTGCTCCCTGCAATGGACTGTACTCTGCTTCAGCACCTATGCAGAGCAAAAACAGCCAGAGCTGGACTGGGGAGAGCTCTGGACGCAAGACGAGTGATTTGGGGAGGCACGATCAAGAGGACAGACTCAGGGAACAGCACTCCCTGTGCTGGCTTTTGTGCTTGCTGGGTCTAATAAACCAAACTGTGCTTTACCTGCCCCCTCACCAAGAGGAAGCAGGATGAGGGTTGGATATGAGCTTCTGCCTGACAGCAGGGCAGGGAGAACAGAGACACCTTGAGCTGTTTTCACAGAGCAAAAAGGCTTCCCAAGGGGTCAACTCGGATTCCTGGGTCAGAAAATCGGAGAGAGCATTTGTGCCCCCACACATCCATCCCAGCAGTGACAGAAAGCCAGCCCAAGCCTCCTGTCCAGTTTAACTCCTGCGATTTACAAGGATGATGGGTGCCAATCCCAGGAAATGTCAGATTATCCTTAACCACCAGAGGGTGCTCCCCATCTCAAAGACAGAGTCAATGTCAGATTCACAGAGACAGTTAGAGGAGCCTTTACTTCCAGCAATCAGGGAATCTGAGCAAGGGAAAAATTAGAAGATTAATAATAAATAATTATGAATGAATCTGATCCCGTGTCTCTCGTCTCTTTCCCCATCCCTCCTGTCCAGGCAAGGTAAGGCCCTTTGTCCTATTTGTCCTCTGTGTCCTGCTCAGTCAGGTGATTTTCTCACACTGGAGGTTAAATCACTTTTATTCTTTTCTCCTAGATCATGGATCTAGAGAGGCAAATAAACATTTTCCGCTTGGCAGGTCTGTAAAGAATGAGAGTCCAGCTTGCCTGCCTCTGAGCATGGTAAGGATCGCACCCTCTGGGGGCGCACAGTTTTTTGCAGTGTCAAGGCCTCACCTTACCCCTGCACAGCCGCAGCAGGGTGGGGGGCACCAGCCCTTGTTTTCAGGCTCGTTTTCCCTGCTCTGTCCTAAGCCGTTTTTCCAGAGGGCAGGTGCTTGCTGTGCAGAGATGCCTCAAGATGATGCTTTCAGAGCAGATGTGCCCAAGTTTTTGGGCACTAGCACTGGCAATAATACAACTGTAGGGAAAGACAGTTCACTTTGGGAACGCAGGGACCCCACAGCCTCTCTTCCTCCTCTCACTGGCAAGGAGCAGAGGCTTGTGACTGAGGCGACACGCTCAGGTGCCATGCACCTGGCAACGTGCTGCTTTGTGCATCGTCTTCCCTTTTGCATAGGTTAGAAGTAATACCCCAGAGTCACATCATATGGGGAGAACACAGCAGTTAGGATTAAATCATAAGGGTCATATTGCACCCTGGCATTCAGAAATAAGAGCTTAAAGCATGCCAAGTAAGATCAGGCACCTATGCAAAACAGGCCAGCTCTGCTGACATGTCTGGCATAACATCCGTTTGTCTCAGCCCCAGCTTACTTTGATAGTCCAGGTCTGTATGTCCCACGGGGAAACCAGTTCTCGTTGATGGCTCCCACCCAGCACACATGCTGCATTTTGCTGTCTGACCACCACAAGAACAGATTGTTGGATTCTTTCTTTAATTGCTCTTTCCTCTCTCCTTTGGCCACTAGTGCCAGGTCCTGCCTGCAGGGATTTTTGTCAGAGTTCCTGTTCTTGGGTACCCTGGCATCACTTTTTGTTCTGTCCTCTTTAAACCAATAATACATTTTTTCTGACAGAAGAGTGAAAAACCAAGCAGTTAAACCCCTGCATAAGGAACTCTCATTCAGTCTCTTACACAAACTAAAGCATGTTTGATAGGATTGGCTTGCTTAACGTCCAGAATGAACTATTATCTGCAGTACATGTGGGAACTAGTGCTTTCCAAGTCATCAACTGGTCAACAGTGACACTAGCCATACTTGAGAGAGGCATCACACTCTGCAGCCAAAATAGGCTAATGAATCCTCCTCTGGTGTTTGAAGTTGTAAGAAAGGAAAGAGGTGAAAATATAAAATATTTTATGGTCAGTTCTCAGACACTTGCAATAGACGATTCTACTTGCTACAAACAAAATGTCAGTGCTGTGTGTCACAGCTACCCTTCTTGCACTACTCATACCATTTTCCATGCAAATATAGCAAATATCAGACATGGCACAGAAAGGTTAACCAGTGTTAGGTTTGGACACTGACCATCCTAGCATTATTAACATTCAAATTCTCAACTCAATAGATTTTAACACTACGCCATTACCATTCCAGTCATCATAAATGTGTTCCATGTGTTCCTAAACATGTACATAATCAGTCATCAAAAATAAGGTTATTAGGTATTTTGAGCATTAAATTTCTGTGTACTTTCACTAGGAGCTCAAGTTTTGTCATTCTTCCTCCTCCCACTACAGCAACGACTTTTCAAGTCATTCCATAGCCCTAGTGACATTCTCCTTTCTTGCACATTGCTGCATAGGAAAATTATGTGGGTTTTTATTCTTTTAATTACTGTTAGTGGGTTTTAAGATCTCAGATGATCTCTGATTCCTTTACTCTTCAGAACAGCAGTATTTGGGTGTCATTTTTGCTCATGAAGCCAAATTACAGTCATATCTGTCTTCCACATGAAGTTGTACCTCAGTGGATATTACAACTTGGGGATTACATACTATTTAAGATGAGCAGATTTTGACTAGCTGCAATTAGCTGATCTGCCAACTACACAACATGAAAACCCTTCCTCCAAGCAGAGAGGCTGGGACAACACCATCTTACAGCACATAAATTTGTGAAGTACAACAGGAACAGCGAAACAAAAACGAAAAACCTGTGCATTAAATAGGGCAGACTACAAACGCAGTTAAGAATTAGAAAATGACACAATTGTGTTTACTACAAGTGAGAAACACTTTTAGCTCTTGGGTACATGCACATTATTTTACAGACATTAATTACACGATCATATTTTTCCCCACAGGATCTCACCTCAGTCTGCACTCAGAAAGGATTGTGTCCATGCAAAGAGCAGCTATTTGAAATACTGTTTTCTGCTCAGAGTGGCTGGTGTGGCCCCAGGCCTTATTTACCACACATTATTCAAACCTGGCTCTGGAGATTTACTCATTTCCTCATGTGTTTTTCTTTGGGCTTATCATTACACTGTCCAAGGGCTTCACCATCCCAAGATCATTTATTTTCACACACCCCTATGAAAGGAGGGGGTATTTTTATTCCCATTTTATGGGTGAATAATTGAGGACCACTGTGAAAGGTGTTTGCTAATTCTGGGTGCCAAGTCTGAGATGCACACGGCCTCAGTGATCTGTTTGTATAGCACTGTGTTAGTGGATTCCCATTCACTTCATCTGCAGCTGTAAGCACTCAGTGCTTCTGTAAAGTAGGTCCTTTGGGATCAAAAAAGGTTCACTATAAAACAGGGAACGCACAATTAAACAGCCACTGGCACAACAGCTGCTTAAAAAACTTAAAGGCTATCATACAGAAATGGTCAGAGAGAAAGTCAACTGCCAGGTCAGAATTTCTCTGCCTCAGCCATAAAAGCTTCTCTTTCTCTCCTGCCGTCCCTTGTCTCACTCACTACACACCTGACAAATGAGGCAGGGGTCCTACAGATGGTCTCTTTCACTGTGCAACTCTGATTTATCTCAGAGTAGGTCCGTCACATGCAGTGAATGAGGCAGGGGTCCTGTGGAAGAAATAGCATAGAGTTACGTTGCTAAAACCTGAGTTGTGTAAGACGCACAGTCAGGTTGACAGAAATGTACAGAGTATAACTGGCCTTTCCTCACCTCCCGGTTCTTGTGTTAGCACCCTTCAGAGTGCCCTTTTCAGTTTGGTGTTTCTTTTACAGAAAAATAATAATAATCCCTCATGAAGCATCACAATGACACTTCTGTGGGTTATCAGAAAAGACAGACCCATCATGCTATTTCCAAGGTAATGGAGCAAACAGGCTGCAGGAGTGGGTCATTCTCCTCTGTGAAGAGTAACATGAGCAGCATGAAACACCAGGTGAATTTCAGACACTGATGACTACCGAGGAATAATGAGTCAGAGGCCCTGCTGACCATTCAGCCCAAGTTGTGCCTCTTTTTCTCCAATCCAGACCATCCCAGCCCACTCTCTTAATCGTCTTTGCCTCCTCACCCCAACCCTTTCCTTTGCTCTCATCTCACCTCCCCAAACACCATTCCCCAACAATCTGCAGTCCCAGCTTCCTTGTTCAACATCTGCCTGTTCACTCCTCCTCCTCACCTTTTTGCCCATCTCCCTTGCCCCATCTTCCCATTACTTTGGTGGCCCCACTTACTGATATCCCATCACCTGACACAGACCTGTCTGTCCACCCAGTGTGGCTTCAAAATGTAATTTTAGAGTTTTATGAAGAGAAGTCTTCTTATTTTTACACAGAAGAAAGGCAAAATCCAGAAACACAGCATAACCCCTATTTTTTGTCTTTTAAAACACATGCTATTTTTGACAAAAGTTTTCCCTAAACAAATCTGTCAGAGGTATAGAAAATGTGTAAAGCAATGACTAAAGCTATGCAGCGGTATGAACAGCTGAATTGAAATTTTACAGGGAGTACTAGTAGAAAAAGGCAGTGCTAGTAATCTGCTGCAGATTTGAAGATAAAAACTAAGGAATTTGCTTAAGTACGGAAGACTGCTGCTGCCATCGTGTTTTAAAACTTATCATGGTTGGTCATATTAGCATTTGGATGGCAGGCCTCTGAAGCTTAGCAGAGTGCTGGTACTCCTTCATACACTATCCTGGTAGCTTACAGATGCTAGCACTTATTTGATACACACACCTACATCCATCTCAGGCTTGCATCAGCTGGTCACAAGATCATACACATCTTAGAGTCACAGGAAATAAGGCACGGACCATGTCAGCTGGTTGGCGTGTCCCTCTGTCCCAACAGAGGACCAGTCACAGCAGCATTATGTTGACAGGTGTTTTTTCAGCCTGCTCTGAAAAACTTCCAACCCTTCCCAGTCTGTGTTCTAATGCTTTGGTATTGTTGCTAACACAAACTTTGTAACTCAGAACTGAAATCTCCCACATTGCATTCAAAGCCCACTTACTTCCAGCTCTAAGAACAATAGATATAGCAACCGGCTTTTTTGCTTCCTCCTGAACAGAGCCTCTTACAATTTAAAGAGGCATTCACCAGACCTTGTCTAATATCTAGATTTCAATGAAAAAAAATATTAACCTGCCTAAACAAAAACAAATTAGCACCTCAGTCCCTCTGATTTCATCTCTCCAGGTCTCTAAGCTTATCACTTGGAAGGCCACAGGTTTTGCAACTAGCAGGCTGGCTTGTGGCAGACAAGTCAAATTTCCCTTCTCTTCTAGGGGACTCCAGCTGACTCGGTAGCCATGCCTCACTGCAGTTCCAAAAAAAAAAAAAAAAAAAAGTTAGCCCTTCGCTGAGATAAATCTTCCAGTTGGATTCAATTTCTCACACGCTTTCAAAATCTTGAGCTGAAGTTTGGGGAAACTTGAGAAAATATCTTTTGTTAAATCACAGAGTATCCTAAGTTGGAAGGGACCCACAAGGATCATTGAGTCCAACTCCTGGCTCCACATGGAACCACCCAAAAATCAAACCACGTGTCTGAAAGCTTTGTCCAACTGCTTCTTGAACTCCGTCAGGCTCGGTGCCATGGCCACAACCCTGGGGACCTGTCCCAACCACGCTCTCAGTGAAGAACCTTTTCCTAACACCCATCCTGACCCTCCCCTGTCGCAGCTCCATGCCGTTCCCTTGGGTATCAAAGCTATCATTTGTTACATTCACTACACTACTACGGTAGAGCAGCAAAATTTCTTAGCATACGTCCTCGATGGAGCAGAGAGCTGTGCCCACAGTCCTGCCTTCCAGTGCTGTGCCCTGAGCACAAACCAATCTCTTCTTGCTGACAAGCAGTGACGACATGCCAGATTTCATCTGAACCAGCTCCCAGGATACTGCAGGTCCACCTCCTTGGCACATGCAGGAGAGAACATACAGAATGACTGGAGCTGCAAAGGAGCAATGCCATCACCTTATAACTTTTGGAACTTCACATCATTGGGATAGCAAAGGTTCACCTCCAGTGTTACAAACAGCGAGCTCCCATGCAGGCCAGGAGCCATTCTGCTCAGACTGGAAGCAGGGGGCCCTCCTCTTCCATAAAGCCTTGCTGAAGTGTTGTGATGGGGGAAGGAGAACTGACAGCTCAAAGGCACATGCAACTGCTCTGCACTGTGTTTGCACAACTGCGTGAGAGCGTATCCCTTGGTGATGTTATTCACAGGCCTTGGCCGACAGTAAATAAGACAGTGGAGCTTGATTCATGAGGGATGACAGGAAATCTATAACATGTGGGCTCTATAATCTGCTCGCTACTGCGTAGCAAAATGAAAGAACAACAGTCCAATTACTGAGTCCTTGCTGATCCCAAGCACATCCTCCAGATCTTGTTCTGCTCAGAGCATGGAGAGTCTGTGGGCACCGAGGGAAAGACAGCTCTGGCTCAGGCCCAGTTTTCCATGCTGGGCAGTGAAGCAACATTTTGGAAGCATCAGACTACCTTCCAGTGGATACAAACACCGCCTAGACTGCAGCATGAACTTCAGAGGAAAGTTCTGGAGAGCTGCAGGCAGCTGAGCTCAGATCGCCAGCTCAGGATATCGGTCACTGCACTCCACTGCGGGCCTCCCAGGGCCCACAGGGCTGGCGGAGCCAGGGAGCACAGATCCACCACAGCAGCCAGGCCCAGCCACTCGCCTCAGTGGGGACTCCGTTCCCACGAGATAACACCATTCCCAGGGATAACACAAATCAGCGAGGAGGCAACTGCAGTTAAGAACAGAGGTATGATCCAGCAGGGCACAGCTGGAGAAATGGTGTCAAAACACACCTCGTGGGGAAGGAGACTCCTCATGGGGGGTGATGTGAGTTCTGGGGCCAGGCAGAAGAGAAGATTTCACATCAAGCAGAGAGCTGGCCCATGAAAGAGCAAGGAAGAAGTCTGTGAGAGCAGCAGCCACAGAGAAGACTGCTCTCAAGCCACCAGTGCCGAGGACACATGGAAAGACAGAAGAAGGTTTCTTTTGGACAAAACAGCAATGGCAGGGGGGCTGCTAAACCCAAACAGAAGGAGGAGGAAATGATTTTGCTTCCTACTGTGCTGTGTCAGAAAACCCACAGGACTGCCCAAGGCTGGGAAGGCACAGGACAGCTCAGCTGAGGACCCCGGCAGCTTGGAGGAGACAGTTCTCTCATTTTTCTCTAACCAAACTTACACTTTTCATTCCTTACATCTCTGGCCCTTACCGCTTCACACCTTTCAGATCTACCTCCTGCCTCCTAGGAAAGGGGCAAAGGGAACTTTTCTCACTTTGGCAACAGGTAAACAGCATGGCAGGATGGGGAGGGGGAACAATTTCCACTTGATCCTTAGTAAAGGCTTTCTCCTTGGCTGAGTGCACACTCTGGGGACTGCTGTCCTTTCCCTGCTTCCCCCTACAACCATCTCTGCCACCACCCCCCTTCCCCCCCTTGTTATCTGTCAGTAAACAGTAATTAAAGATGTGGCCTGCTTGATAAAGCTCCCGCCCGCCCTCACACGGTGCTGCCCTCTTGGACGTGTCTAATTAAAATCCTGATGAGAAGATGAAGAAATCCCAGCAGCTGGGAATCTGCTGACTCTCCCTGCGCTCGGCCTCTTCATTACTGACGACGAGGCAGAGAGATATAAAGGACCCCGGGAAACGCTCCGGCAGACCAATCGATACAGCCTTTTGTGGGACGTGACGGACTGCTCCGGCCTGCCTTTTGAACTGTGCGGATGATGAGGATGCTGGAGCGTGGCTCACTGCGCGGGGCTGCTGGGGCAAGACTTCCCCACTCATCCTGCTGCGGTGCTGCTCCTGGGAACGGCACCCAGAGCCCCTGCAGCTTGGCAGCCCCTCACACCACACAGAACTAACACAGCTATAGCAGCTGGGGGATTTACGTGTCCCCCAGCAACCCAAGCTCCAGAAATCATTGCTTGTAGTACCAGAACACTGCCAAAGCTCTACCCACACCATCACTTCTGTGCAAAGACAGTGTGCACGCGTGCATGTACGCTGCAAAACGCTAAAAACCAGCACAGACCTACCCTGAATGAAGCCAGCACCAAGTGCACACCATTATGTCCACACAGACACTCATGGGAACAGCACGTTTTCACTCCACTGCCAGGATTTTGTGCTAAGGTGAAGTTCCTGGTATGCACAAAATAAAACAGCAAAGGTTTACACGAAGTGCACAGCAATATCATCATCGTGAATCACCGTAACCCTATTTAGACAAACTTCACTTCATGTAAATACACCAGCTAAAAGGTTTTATTCTTGTGGGTTTTTTTTTTTCTAATATGAGACTAGTTTTACATGGAAATAGGCACATTTTCACTGGCACACTCATGTTTATCCAAAATACAAGCAATGAATTTGCTTAGTTTCAAAATGAAAGAAATGGTAAAGGAATGGAAGTAGACTTATATTTTCTAAAGTTTAGAAGTATATTTCAGGCACCTGCTTCCGCATCCCTTTTGAGCATGCCCACAGCAGGTACACTCATCCTGGGGACTAGGATCATGTGCAAGAACGGGGTGTGCATATGGTTGCAAATACAAGTGCATTGTGCATGTAGGAAAAGCGTGTTCCACATGTGGAATCATAAAAAAAAAGTGAGCTTTTGAGTTCACACCTCCTGCTCCACAAACCACTACTGCTCATGCAATCAGCATCAGTCCAGCAGCAGCTGGTGCTCTCAGGGTCCCAGCTAGGTCCTTGGAACCTATCCCCCCCCCAAAAAAAAAAAAAAAAACAAAACAAAAACCAAAAAACTCCAAAACAAAACAAAAAAACTCAGTTGTTTTCTTTCCCAGCCCCTCAAATTTCATTACCTTTCTAAACCACATGGATTAAAAAAATTACAAAAAAGTTGAAAAATAGATTACCTTAAAAACTCAGAAAGTAAGTAATGCCTATGTTTATTATTTTCCAAATTGCCACGATCCTGCCCCACTGTTGTCAGTAAGCCCCCAGGTCTAAAGAGAAACCATATAACAAATCATTCCTGGACTGGTTTAATACTGAGTTAAACTTGTGCAAAAAAAAATAAATAAATCCCAAAGCATTTCAAAACAAAACAGTCCATCGCACAACGTTATCCGTAACAGCAAGAAGAGGTCAACCAAATGCAGAAGCAACTTGACCAAAGGTAAAAGCTCAGGAGTGCTACTAAGAAGGAACTTTGGAGATTGCTCTGGAAAAGATGAGTAAAGAAGGGCAGCAGAGGGGAATCCTGGTGGGAATGGTGGCAGCAGCACTGTTGCAGGGAAGCTCACAGCCTCTCCTGGCCCTGCAGCCTCCGTTGGCATGAGATGGTGTCGTGCAGAACAAGACAGCAGCACTGAGTGCACAGAGCTCTCCGTGCAATCCCCGCCTGTCCCAGTACCTGTACTTGATGGAATGACACATTGCTGCAGCAGCTAATAAATAGAAGTAATTTGATTAGCTTTCCCTAACTAGCGATAAGATCCTGACAAACCCTTTTTAATGCGTTTCTGGAGCAGGATGAAATTGTTTCATTTGGCGAGCAGGGCCCCACGGGAGTTGCCTCCAAGCTCCTTTAGTGAGAGGTAAAAATATGCCAATCATTAATGAGGGGAGAATTACGGAGACTTTAATGCAATCAGAAAAGAGGAGCCCTGAGGCAGCTGGGGAATAAAACCTGCCCTTAAATCAGAGGCAGGCAGCTGGAGCATGGAAATAAAGGCATACACAAGCATGTACATGCACACACACATACCTACCGCACACAGAGATCGTGTACAGCTGCTGAAAATACACTGGGAGATTTGCCTAGGCAACAAATACCCATCTCAGCAAATGGTATCCATCTTCACCAAAAAACAATTGTAAAAAAAAAAATCACAACAAGCTACATCCACCTGTCACACACACGCAGTGCAGGAGGGGACCACTGTTCGTGCAATCCCCACACTCTCACACACACAGAACTGCAGTTTCCAACATTTCAAACCAAAGCCTTTTGTGGAGGAGGCATGTTGGCTGCTTGGGCATCAAGCAGCAGCAGCGAGGCGGCTTTGCCAAGTGGAAGGGTGCCTCTCTCAGGGCCAGACTTGCTGCATGCACACAACATGTCCAAACCCCTTGATCTGTCCTCCAACCAGGGCACTTATGCCAGAGGCAGCATCTACTGTGGATGTTGAAAGGCAGCTCCTCCCATCCTCTCCCCACTCCCTCCTCACCCACTTCAGTGAATTCCCTTCCTCAGGTGAAACAGCTCTTACATGAATCCTATAACTTTTATTCTGAAGCAAACCAGAAGTCTTCAAGCTGCTGGCATTTCCCCTGGCACTGCGGCAGGCAGGAGCTGGGGCAGACACGAGTGGCCTGGCTGGCTCTGATTTTGCAGGTGTCTATGTTCTTTCAGAAATTCCTTTTCTGACAGACAGCATCCCATCCTTCTGCAGCAATGCTCTAACTCCACCCAACAGAATACAAATGGCTGTGTCAGCACAGACCATCCCAGAGAACACTAGCTCCCAGTTTAATGGGGAAAAAAAAAAAGCCAGGACGGCTTTTTCTATTCTCTCTTCCAGATCCTCCACCTTGTTTACTTGAAAATAATGAGCAAGAGCACTGGGATATCAAACACCAACCACCTTTCCTCTCCCATATACATGAAACATGATGCCACAAGGTCCAAACATGCAGTACTTTTTCCCTAGTTTGAGTTAACACTAAAAAATAGGGGAGCAACTGAATGATTGGTGAGAACAACAGGAAAGTCAATACTTAATTTTGGCCTTAAAACACACACAAGGAGCTGCAAGACAAGTATTTCTTCCTCGCAAAACCCCTGTATTATAGTGAGAGTACCTGTAGCACCCCTGCCCTCTGCTAGATGGAATGACTGTCCTGCCTAACGTGCACTGTAAGGCTTGTATTGAGAAAGCTAAGCTAATTCTTCTGACAGAGACGTTATCAGACACCTCTGCCACAAAAAGGCTGTGCTTCTATACCATATTCTCACATACACCAGATAACTGTGGGATGAGAACGCTGGTGTGACTATTAGCCGTTTAATCCTACAAAGGAATTACAGTCACCAAGACAGAGTAAAAGATGAAGGAAAAGTAAACAGGGGTAAACAGGGGCCTGTCCTGAGACACAGAGCTTGAAGCTCAGCATGTAAGTTAAGGTAGGCAGCTGGCAAATGCGTATCAAGGACAGAGCTGCACGTCCCACTGCTAAATGAGCACAGAACACCCAGTCGTAGGTGAGGGGGCTTCATGTCCCCTCAAAAACAGCTCCTGACTGCTTGAACCATGCAATGATGGGCACCTAGAGCAGTACAGAAGAGCTCCCTGGGGCTGAAAGTTCAGAATGAAAAACATCTCAGAAGGTCAGAAAACCTCAAAGGTTCTCCCAAATTCTCTCACGCTCCTTCCCAAGACTGAAAGGATCAAAGCTGCTGTTGGGCACATCACTCAGCCAGACTGCATTCCCCTGAAAGACAGAGAAATCACCTCCTAGAAACAGAAACAAGTGAGATGACCCTTGCACAGAAACCATCAAGACTGTAAAAACTGGGTAACAGGGAATTCAGTATTGTGTTAGCACAAGGCTTTCTAACATTTAGAAATCATATTGCTGCCCTTTTGGGATTGGGGCCAGTTTTGATCTGAAGCTCCAATTGAATTCAGTGATTTCTTATGGTCAAGAGGTTTAGGCCATTCAAGATAATAACTAGGCTCCCTCCATGGATGCATTCCTAGGCGATCCAGGTCTTACTACAGTCACAGTCCAGCCCAGCCTAGCCCAGCCCACAGCAGAGCAGCTGTACTCGACAGCCTCCTCCGAGCAGCAGGCAGAGGTCTGAGATAGTGTGTCCTGGTTCCAGTTAGGACAGAGTTAATTTTTCCTCATAGTAGCTGGTAGGGTGCTATGTTTTGGATTAGGATGAGAAGAGCGCTGATAACATGCTGATGTTTTAATTGTTGCAGAGCAGTGTTTACACCAGGCCAAGGACTTTTCAGCTTCTTGCTCTGTCCTGCCAGCGAGCAGGCTGGGGGTGCAGCAGGAGCTGGGAGGGGACAGACCCAGGACAGCTGACCCAAACTGGCCAAAGGGGTATTCCATACCATCTGACGTCATGCTAAACAATATATAGGGGTGGCTGGCCGGGGTGGGGGGCCGGCTGCTCGGGGATAGGCTGGGCATCGGTCAGCGGGTGGTGAGCAATTGCATTGTGCATCACTAGTTTTCTTACACATTATTATTATTAATACTATTATCATTATCACTATTATTATTATTATTGTTATTATTATGTTCCTGTCTTAATAAACTGTCTTTATCTCAACTCACAGGCTTCACTTTCCCGTTTCTCTCCCCCATCCCAGAGAGGGAGGGGGGAGGGTGAGCGAACGGCTGTATGGTGTTTAGCTGCCGGCCGGGTTAAACCACAACATAGTGTCACACAGTGTGGCTCCACATACAGGACTGCCTCACTGCAAACAACTTCTCATCCTGGTTTGTTATGATTAAAAATGCACGTCACCCAGCAAGGCCTTGGAGTGGAACCCAGCTGGAAATTGGATCATTAATATTCCTTCTCATGCCCATTGCCACAAATTTCTTACCTCCCCAGAAGCAATTGCTAATGATGCAACAATTTAGGGTCTTGGACTAAAAGTGAAGTCAAGACTAAACTGTCCATTGTTACTCCAGTTCATCCATCTTTGCCCATATCCTGACATCCCATCAATCTTATGCCAGCGTGCTGCATGTCAGATGTCTTTCAGCCCTTTCAAGTGCCTGTTCCCAATTTATTTACCAAAAGGTCTTTAGCTTCCTAAAGCATCAAGAAGGAGATTCCAGATGATCCTCATTCCTGAGCAGCTGGAAACACAAGGAAAGAAAATGGTTTGTTCAAAAGTTTCTTCCACTGTGTGTCTGGCTCTAACCCTTGGCCAGCACACTTTCCACACCATTAAGGTGCTGTTCAGGGGCTGGAGCAAAAAACGCAAAGCAAGTGTAGGACATACCACACAATTGAGAATCCCACAGATGTACAAATGGGGATATACCATTTTTAGCAGACAGGGTTATGTATATGAGTTCACCTCAACCCCATGTGCTGTTACTGCTGTTAACTCACTACGTGTACCTCTCACAGCTTGTCCAACTCCCTCATCACTGCTACAACAACCCTTAGGTTCCAGATCCAGAAGCAGGACACAGAACAAGTGATTGAAATCCCCTGATAGCCATTGTGCTCACTCACAGGCCCATCTGAGCCTTTCCCTGTATAGTGTTTACATTGGACAGCAAGAAGCACAACACAACCAAGACTACACCACTGATCATGAAAATAACAATAATGATATCAAGACATTTTCTCCTGGGACTCTAGCATCACCACTGTGGACTGCTCATGCACATTGGTACAGGGCAGAGGAAGTTTATTCTTACTTGTCAGCTGAGCTGACATTCATTTGGCTGCAGGCAGCACAGCCTCGAAGAGGATGAATGCCTGGCTGAGAGGTGGAGAAGCCCGTCAGACAGCAACTAGCACAAGGGAGCTGGGAAAACAGCACTGGTCACAGGAATCAGGTCACGGGAATCAACTATAAGTTCTGCTGCAAACATCTATTAAGCCTCCAGTGTCTCAGACAACTACCCCAGAAGCATCCGTCTCCCTGTAAGCATTTTGCGTCTTAGGTGGCTAAAAACTCTTTGGGAAATTTTTGAAATTTGCATCATGCTGAGGACTTGCTTCATGTGCCTCTTCATAACACCACTGCACCACAAATAGCTCCAGAATGGGGTGTTTACTAATACAGTGCTGTAGTTTAATGGGAAACTGCTTTTGCCACCTTTGGATTTGTACGTTTGACACCTGCACTTTGATGTTACTGGTTCTTTTGTTTACTTCATGCCAGAAATAATAATTTTCAGTGAAAAAAACAAAACTTTGGCAGTAAAATGCATAGGTACGTTACCAGCCATCTCACTGCAGGAACGTGAATGGTGACAGTACCAGAGTGACGAGCTCAGTGAACGTACACAGCAGTAACAGCTCTAAGTGATCTGGA
The DNA here is from genome assembly GCF_964211835.1 of Anser anser. Classification (NCBI taxonomy): domain Eukaryota; kingdom Metazoa; phylum Chordata; class Aves; order Anseriformes; family Anatidae; genus Anser; species Anser anser. The sequence goes on along the minus strand of NC_139725.1, from coordinate 43,399,399 downwards.
AAAGGAGCTGTCCTATCAGTCCAATTAGTGTAGCCAACACCAATATGAGATGTGGACAAAGGAAGAAAAAAAGAAGAACCAGTGGGTCCAGAAATATATGACTTGTCCTACCTACTTCAAACACATACCTATTTCAAAAAAACCAACCAACCTAAACAGCTTACTGGGCCACACCACGGACATTTCCGTATTACTTTCAAGTAATCAGTAATCACCACCTCTGCCTATTCCCTTTAGCAGCTCCTAGCAGCTGCCTGCATCTCAGCCTAGTGGTCTGTTCACAAGGGCAGAGCCTTGGTTGCTACTGGAAGCCAGCAGCGCCCCAGTGAAGTCAAAGCTACAGCCCACACGAAGGTGGGTAAGTGATTAAAGGTATTTTAAGGAGACAATAGATAGGAAGAAAGCTCTGCCGCAGATTTGTCAGCTCCTATTTGTGTGGAATAAACACAGCACAGCAGACTCCACACAAGGACTGGTGACTTCTCGTGCATCACTGAATGCCACAGACTGCTGGGTGTGGGCAGCTGAGTCATTCAACCTTATCTCAAGGCTGCAGCCTCAACTTTTCCTACTCAGACTGAAAGACAACCCCTGGGTCCTCCTCACCCACCAAGCCTCAGCCTCCCCGACATTCCTGGGACCAGGTTATGTGCTACATGCCTTTGCAGGATGCCCCCTCTGTGAACACAAGGGCAGAGCAGAAGGGTGCACTCAGTAGTCCTGCTGAGGGAGCACTGTCTGCCATGCCACAGATTAACACCCTCCTCAAATTATTAAGGGGGGACAGAGGGGAAAAAAAATCTCAAATAGTTTCTCCTTTCCTGCCAATTGTCCCCATCTTCTACCTCAATCCTGGCTGGATTCCCCCTTCCCCCTGTCCTCAGCTAGCACCGCCAGGCTCAGTCCTCCTCACCCTAGCCCCCCCTCCCCAAGGACAAGCAAAGTTATTACAATAATGAATTAGCCAGGCTGCTTACTGCTGCCAGTGGCGAAGGCAATTATCCCACTCCACGTCCCCAGCCACCGCTCAGCTCCCTCATAAAGAGAGGCTTTTGGGGCCGCTTTGTGCTTTGATTGGAAATGAAGAGATTGCTAATTAGGGAACCCCTGCTGGGATCGGGCTGGCAGGAACAATGGTGAAACGGACGGAGCACACGTCCATTTAGAGAGGGGTGGGGGGAGAAGAGAGAAATGTGAGCTCCTCTGTAATGTAGTGCATCCTCTGCTCATGCCATAAACAACAGGGCAGACAATTTTATAGAGCTTTTCACCTTTTAAAGCATGCTAATTTGTTTATAGGAAGCGATAATTTGGTGTGTGTTTGCATAGGTCAATGCCTGTAGTTTCTGTGTACAGTATGGATTGATGCATGCATACATACACACAGTCATTTCCAGAGAGGCATTTCCTTAAAGAGTGTGTCTACACAGCTGACTGTGTATTTCTTGTCATTTGCTGAGCGGCATGCATCAATCCTGCATTAACAGGGGAAGATGCGTAGACAAGTCTATTGACGAGTATTAACACAGAATTTAATGCCTGAATTCACAAATCACCAAAGTTGAAAATGACTTACCAAATTAGTCAGTTCACCTGAGGCTTGCCCAGCACCTGCTTCCATTGCTTTGCCCAAGTGCTTTAAATGACAAATAGACCTCCAGAAGGAGAAAATTTCACCATTAAGACAACATTTTCTTAAAACTCCTCTCAATTCAATTGCACTAACTATCCATGGGGGTCACAGAAGCTAAATTCACCTTTCTAAGCTTATGAATTGCCCACAAACAAGTTACAGAAAGCCTCCTTTGCAGCACACAAGCATATCTGCACAGCTTCGTAACACTGCACCAACAGCCCTCATATATGTAACATGCTCATGTTTTGTGCTCTAGTCACTTTTAACCACTGTCAAACAAAAAAAAAATCTCCCCCAACAGATCAACATGCAAATCATACCACTTATAAAATACAGCCTGTCAACAAGAGCAAATGCCTCACCTTTTGTGCAAAGCTGATAGAAGCAGCTGGAGCCTATCCTGCATTGCTCAGTTAACTAAGTAAATCCATCAGGGAAGGACACAAGTACCATGTAAAACTGGAAGTATAGTTTTCATCCCACATATTTGCCTTGCCATACAGGAAATTTGCATATTGTTGATTAGCATTAGGTGACTTATGCAAGGTAAAGCAAATTTCACATTTTAAGCTTGAACTTACATTTCAGAACTCCCTTGTAGATACTGAAGCATTTGAACTATTCAAGTGTGCTTTTCCCTGAAAACATCCTCGGTAAAGCACAAGTCTTAACAGAAAGTGAGCACTAAAGGGTGGAAACATGGTTGAACTGAAAATGACTTTCAAATTCATAGACTATTTCTCCCTGCTGTTTGCTCACCTCTAGTGTTTATATCCTTCAAACAGTTGTAGGTAGTTTTCATGTTCCCTTCTTAGTCATCACTTAGCCAAGCTCCACATATTTAGTTCTTTTGATCTTCCCTCATAAAAACAATCCCTCCAGCTCTGTCATCATTTTTGTTGTTCTTCTCTTACTACCTTCCAAGTTTTCTCTGCATTTTTTTTGCTTCTAGTGCCCAGAGCTGAAAGTCTCACCAGAGCGGTACAAAGCAGAAACACCACATCATTGCTTCATGATGTCCTGCCTCCATACAATACTGTCAAGTTTCATGGAAAGGCCAACATTTGCGACCTGCCCACTTTTTTTGCCTTGGTCTGAGGTGCTGTAACATCAACTCAGATTGGACTTGCTAGTCACCACCATTCCCCCTCACTCTTTCACTCAGTTCTCCACTGTGTTCTACTTACCTGAGGAGTATTTCCCTTCAAGTAGGTACAGCCTGAAAGGAAAATCCTGTGTCAGAACCATGCTTAGGGTTGCATTAGTTTGCTGACAACCCTGTATTTACCCACAGCACGTACAAAACCTGACCACTTAAAAGCAAGGAAACATCCATCTAAGGACATCAAGGGCCAAGTTGTAATGTGGTATACGCTAGCAGAGCTTGTTAGGTTTCACCACAGCTGTGCTGGTTTACACCAGCTGAGAAGCTATTTCCATAAGTCTTAGACTGGCCATATCACAAACAATCACATTATTCAGAGAAAGTACAAAGAAAAGCATATTTCACCCCAGCAGCTGCAATTCTCATGCACGAAGCCCCATTACCTTGATTTCATAATCCAAGTATTTTCTTTTTAGGGATATGGCTATAGTGAGTGTATTAACAATTCAACATATCTACCAACTGGTACCGGAATTCTTTGTTAAAGCATTTAAAATTGCTCTCTTGACAGCAAGACTCTAATTTGGAAAAAAGAGATTCATTCACAGGGTCTGATTTTGACTAGCCTAATATCCTAGTGAAGGTGGATGAAAGGAGGTGGCCTTCTCATCGCATTATAGTAGGCAGGTCGGGGTAGTCAATGGAAGAGATAATCAAATATTGTAAAATCCTGCAAGACGGAAGCAAACCCATTCCCTCACGCACCTAACAACGGGCTACTAGTTCTGATCTTACATGAACTCATTCTCTTTCAGAGCACAACTTGCTTGAAATAATTCAGTTCTTAACAACCGTTCCTGTGCAAAAGGAGCAAGTATGAACATAGCAGTACCCAACCCAGGATTTCTTCCCCATATTCTTCCTGGAGCAACACAACTACATTCTGCCACATGCAGTATGGGCAAAGGCCAAAGTCTCTTAGGGCATACTGAGTTTCTTTCTCTGGGAGATTTTAATATAACATTTTCATTTGAAAATTACCAAGCAAAGAACCACATCTCTTCCCCCCCACCCCGCAGAAGTGTAGATATCCCTTTAATTTCATAAAGATAACACCTGTTACATTCAAAGAGCATAAAACTTTGTTGTCCTTGCCTGTTTTTCTCCTTTAGGAGTTTGGCTCTTACAAATCAGATTGTAGGAAAAAAAAAAAGTCTCTCTACATAGGCTGCATCTATGCTTTAATCCACATCTGGTGCTGAAAGAGGAGATCCCACTGTCCTTCCCACCCCACTTATTCATTCCCACATTTGTCCTGTGTCCCTTAAAATCATGGAATATCCTGAGTTAGAAGGGACACACGAGAAACATGGAGTCCAATGCCTGACTCCACACAGGCCAACCTAAGAGTTAAATCATATATCTAAAAATGTTGTCTAAACACACTTTTTGAACACTGACAGGCATGGGGCTGTGACGACTTCCATGGGAAGCTTGTTCCAGTGCCTGCCACCCTCTCAGTGAAGAATTTTTTCCTAATATCCAATCTGAGCTTCCCTGTATGCAGTATTGCATTAAGCAAAGTAGTGCCAGCAGGTCAAGGTAGGTGATCCTTCCCATCTACACAGCACTGGTAAGGCCACATCTGGAGTGCTACATCCAGTTCTGGACCACCCAGTACACAAAAGACACGGATGTACTGGAGATAGTCCAATGCAGGACTGCCAGGATGCTGAAGGGACTGGAGCACTTCTGCTGTGCGGAGAGGCCGAGAGAGTTAGGACTGTTCATCCTGGAGAAGGGGAGGCTCAGGGGGATCCCATCAATGTATATAAATAGCTGAAGGGAGGGTGCACAGAGAACAGAGTCAGGATCTTTCTAGTGGCACCCAGTGCCAGGACAAGAAGCAATGGGCACACACTGGAACACAGGAAGCTCCCTCTCAACATCAGGAAGCACTTCTGTGCTGTGCAGGTGATGGAGCACTGGCACAGGTTGCCCAGGTAAGCTGTAGAGTCTCCCCTTTGTGGAGATCTTCAAAAGCCACCTGGACATGGTCCTAGGAAACCTGCTCTGGGTGTCCTGGCTCGAGGAGGGGATTGGACCAGATGACCTCCAGAGGTCCCTGCCAACCCTAACCTTTCTGTGATGCTCTGATCTTATCACTGGTCACCAGAGAGAAGAATCGGCTTCAGATCCCCCTTGCGAGGAGGTTGTACACAGCAATGAGGTCACCCCTTAGTCTCCTCCAAGCTGAAGAAACCAAGAAACTCTCCTCATAAGTCACACCCTCTAGTCCTTTCACCATCTTCACTGACCCTCCTTCAGGCACATTCTAATATATTTTTTTATGTCCTTATATTATGGAACCCCAAACTACACCACAGTACTCAAGGTGAGCCTACACCAATGCCAGGTATAGTAGGACAATAATTTGTTTCCACCAGTTGACACACATGAATTTACAGCTCAGACTGAGGAGATGATCTGAGTTAAAAATGCGAAAAGGGTAGTTTAATTCAAACTGACCACAAGACAGATTACTATAAGCCCAGGTGTACATGACATATGGTCTCCAAGTTGCTAATACACTTTCACAGCTGCTGTAATGTCAGATACTTTACTTATGTTTGGGGTATTTTTCTTTTAAAATTTCCATTTTTGTGCAGGTAAATGATGATGTGGTTGAGACAGAAGGAGACTGAAAGACATAATTACTGAATTAAAAAGCATGATGCTGTCAGCCCAGTACTTGCTGGAAACAAAGACTATCCAGTGAGAGATCTGAGAAGCATAATAAATTTAATTCCAAGAACAGTCTAAGGAGTGACCTGATCTAATTGTAAGTGGGGGGAAAATTTAATAGTAGAGTTCTTTAATCTAGCTTTAAAAGGATGTAAGACAAGACTATTCCTAGTATCCAGAACTAGACAAATTCCACTTTGCAATAAAGAGCATGTTTTCATTTTTGAATGGCAGGAACTGGCCACTGGGACAACATGCCATGAGGCATTCTGGATAATCTATCACAATGTCTTTAAATCAAGGCTGTCTCTCTCTCTAGAAGATGTTGATGTTGTGAAGGTAACAGATCACTACAGGAGTTACAGCACCAAAGCAGTGTGTGTCTACCCTAAACTCTGTTTAGATTCCTTTTGATTCTTTAAGAGTTGTAGAAAGCAAGACAAATGTATACAAATACAGCGCCTGCTTTGTTCTGTTGAAACCGTTCACTAAGAAGCGTTTGTGTTGTACTATCCAGAACTTTTTGGTTCCCTAGAAGCTTCAACAAAGAAGAATCACAAATGGTTTTTATAAAGCAATTTCTTATACATTATAATAAACAAGTGGCCATTTAAATCTGTTCATGTCTTGATTTTTATTTTATTTAAGACCTGCTTTATTTTAAAATTTTATTCAAGCTTCATAGAGTAAGCTGCCTATAGGAAAAATATATTTTATAAATCTACCACATCAGGGTTACAAAATGAGGGAAGAGAGCTGCCCGTCAAACAGCCAACACCACTGCTACTCTGCCCAGGTTTGCCTTTACTGCTACAATATGCATTTTTAATATGGGAGCATTGGAAGCCTGAAGTCAAACTATGGACTCTGCTGTGACACATGCTCATAAACAGGAGAGGAAAACTTTGCTCTTCGAACTTCATATACTCTGGCTAACCAGCCACTGATCTAGTTTTAACAGATAAAACAAATCTATCCTTTAATTTCAAGTGACTATAGCCATGTTCCATTAGAAGAGACCGTCATAGTATTGAGATAATATTTCTCTATTAAGTTGCAATGTACTATTCTACTGCCTATTGAAGGCCTCTTAAAGCCACACACTGTTGTTCTCCAACTAGCCCTCTGGTTTGTCATACCAGGCTGCTCTCAAAAACTGCTCACCTCTCCTTCCTGCAACATCTCTCAAACCTCAGCTTCTAAAAAAATGCTAGCAAGACTCGCTTTCCTACTACAACTTACTGCCCCTTGGCTCTTAGTAAAATTTATAGTGCCTTTTCTCCAAATGGATCACAACCACCTTTACAGATTGTACTCTTCCATAATGGTTACCAAGGACTAATTACGTTCACCCCATCACTCACCTGGAAAGAGAGGATGTTACAAAAGAAAAACACTGAATCCCCTGAATATTTTTCTAGAGCTTTCTTACTCTGAAATTAGATTCTTAAATATGCTAAATATTCTAGCTGAATACAGTGAGGTGTCTTTTTTTTTTTTTTTATCACTTGCAGAAACAACTGATGGTAGGGGAAAAAATCCTTCATGACATGGTTAATTTTTAGGAACCCCCAGTCATACTTACTCATTTGAAAAACTACGCTAGCATAGCCTGGGGGAAGAGGAGACAGCAGCTGTAGGGGTAATATGTGTTCTCAGTTTCAAGTACCTGACTGAAGAAGCAGTCCCTGAATCCTGGCAGATGCAGACTTCCATTGCAGAGCTTTATTGATGCACCCACCATGGCTGCAGAGAGGCTGGCCCGGACCGCAGGTGTAGGACTTGCCACATGGCAGCCTCTGGAAAAAGGCCTTCTCCAAGCTCGAGAGAGAATGTCCTCCTCCCCATAAAGAACTGCTACCTGCAGCCTTGCACCCTGGCTTAGAAGACAGGTTTAAGGTATGGAAGGGAATCACGGAACTCAAAGAGCAAAACCTTTTCAAGAGAAATATAATAAAAGTTACAGAGCAGTGCAAGAGACTGATGCAAAGTGCTACTGGGGGTAAAAAAAAAAAACATTTAGTTTTGTTGAGGAAAGGAGGATTTAGAGATAGGATTCAAGTCCAAGGAGTATTGAAGAGTGGAAACAGCGAGGAAGGAAACAAGAGGAAACTAGAGAGAAAAAAAAGAGAAGAAATTAAGACAGAATTTAAACCAAGTAACCAGTAAACATTCTGTGGTAGCAGAAGGACTCAAGCTGTAGGACTGTCATCCCAGCATGGCATGGAAGAAAGTTGTGCAAGCAAAGCAAATCAGACAGAATAAAAAGGACTGAAAGCTAAGAAGCTTTTTCCACCTCTGACTGCTGTGATTCTACATCCCTGAACAGCTGGGAACCATAGAAGAGGTAGAGCTACTGTCACAAAATATCTGTAGAAAATACAGGACCAACACTTCCCCCAAATCAGTAGCACGTTACTGACAGAAACAGCTTTCCATACTCAGAAAAGATTACAGGCTTCTCCTTTAAGGGACATTTAAGAAGGGAGTATTTTTTTCTTCCCTAATGATAGGAGAAGGAAGTGAAGGAGGTCAGAGTTCTGCAGACCTCTTTGCACTCCCTGTGGTCTAGTTAAGGAGACTTAAAAGGATTCAGATTAACTGGGGTGGCTTTGTCGATTACACACAGAGAAGAAAATGACCCCGTGTGGTAAGTGTTTCCAGGACAGCTGCTCCGTTGGTGAAACACTGCTGCATTCCAGAAATAAACTCCTACAGTCAAATTAGCAGCTCGAGCCCTCTCTCTGCAGAAACGTGCCTTTACCGAAGTTGCAGCAGTTCCCAGATGAATGGGAAACCAGCAGCATAAATTCCTGCTTGGCTCAACTTTTAAATAGTAAATGGTGCAAACATATTTTTGTACAATATCAGTCTATAGTCACATAATTGCCCCACATTATTGATGGGCTCAAAAAAGAAAAAAAAAAGGAAAATTGGGAATACTTCTGGCTGGGTTGGAGAGCTACAGCTAGCATGGTTCCCCACCAGTCCAGGCCTGTCATGAGTTTTTCAGGTCTGAGCAGTTATCAGGACTTCAGCGTAAGAGATCTGGGTTTTGACTCCAATGTGGATCAGTACCTAGCGATGCAAAGTATAGTAGAAACATGTAAAAGAATATCAACATTTGAACCAAGACAGGAGGCACTGTTGCCCCCTGCCTGGCCTTCTCTTGCTCCCCAGAAAGTAATGCAGAGCTGCCCTCTCACTACAGAGGTGACTTCCGGGCTGTGAAAGAGAAATTTGCTCAGAAGCCCCAAGGCACTCACTCAAGTTTTACTGAAGACATACATTAAGCAGCAAAACTACAACATGACACAGCTTCCAAGTTTACACAGGTTTACAGATGGCTACATTGGAGAAGACTCATGCAATCCTTGGGGGGAAGGAAAGAGCCAAAACACCAAACTACAATTTTCAACAGATAACGGCACTTTTTCAGTGCTCTGGGCTCACAAGGTAGGCGTTGGACAAACAGCAGGTTGCTCCATGTAACCACTGAGTGCACAAAAGTTTGCGATCCTTTCCCGTTTTCACACTGGACCCTCAATTTATAAGCAAAATATCTTTTGTTTGTCTGAATGCCTCCTCTGTCAGGTAACCAAGAGCTTTGGGAACATGTGGGAAGATGTTCCCAGATGTTCCACTGCATAAGGAACTGCAGGCCCACCACACCCCCTCACTCACAGATAGGAAAGATGAAGCTGGAAGCATTGCTGTAGTTGCATGGAACAAGCATCAGAATGCAAATAAACTGCTGGCTGTTATAGTATAGTTCCCACTTAACAAATCTTCTCAAGCAGGTGATACAGCAATGCAATGCTCTTCTGACTCAACACACCACCAGCCAAAACCCCATTAGGTGACTAAACCTTCTGCAGCCCTATGCAGTGCGGAGCAGAGGATGTTACACAGCTCACAGCTTCTGCATAGTCTGGTGTTACACATCCTCTAATCCATTTCCTCTTTTCCTTTGGGCCTTTCTCTGCCCTGCAAATTCCACTGCAAAAGGCACCCAGCCTGGGGGAAGGCACACGGTACTGGTCAGAAAGGGTAAAGTCAGGAAGCATCATTTGTGCTGAGCCTCGCCTCGCTCCCTGACTGCATTCTTGTCTTCACTGCTACTTTCATGGTGGCTTATCTACCCCAGGAACTTCCACAGCTTTGGGAACGTGGCCTGTAACTGTAGAAAACCATTTGAGCGTAAACAAAATATAAATGCTGTATGTTTGTAATGTGGTATCAACATAAATAATTCAGCTACCCGCACTGAGTGACAACACCAGTTCTACTCACAACAGAAGCCATGAGGACAGCCACGCCAGGTGAAGTTCAGAAGTCAGCTAGCTCCATCTTTCATCTCTGATAACAGCCACTAGCATGTGCTTAGGGAAACACTAACAAAGGAGAATGTTGTCCCTGCTCTTTACCTTACTGTGCTTTTATGGCTTAGACTGTTCCCTTTAGACCACAATTTGTATTTTCCACTGATAAGACCACATATTCCATTAATTCCTTGATATCTTCTGGAGTTCACCAATAACTTGCTACTGAATGACGCCAGGGCCAACAAATCCAACAGTTTAATTTTGTGTTATATGAAAAAATACTTCCTTTGGTTTCTTTGAAGTCTGTTTCCTAAGAAATATTTTTTGTTAAAAAAAGAAAATGACTACATTGTTAGAATAAAAAGAGGAAAACACACAGATGTGTACAAAGATATTGTGAATATGTAGCAGAGGCCTCTTCTAGCTAAGGAAGTGGAGGTGCTAATTTTGCAAAGCAAAGAATTAGTCAGGTTTTACACAGTGACATAAAGGGGCATACTTTTTTCTTTCTTTTCTGTATCTTTCAGTTAAGTGCACAGTAAGAATGCCACCTGCATTCAAAACAAACCACACTCGCAGCAATGCATTACCACAAATTCCTGTCTCAGTTACCCTCAACTTTCTTATTGCCACAGACTTCATGACTGACTCTGCTCCCGGTAGTCTCTTGTGTTGAATCAGATTGTAGGGTCTTCAGGACAGAAGTGGCCTCGTAAATAAATGCAGCAGCCCCAAGAGTGGGGATTGTGTCATGATATAAACAACAAGGGCAAAATGGAAGCAACAGTCAAAGCTGCCAGCACAACTCGTAGCCATGGACTGAGAGCTAGTTAAACAAAAGTGGAACAGTCACAGCATGAGGTTTATTAAGTAATAGATAATAATTTTACATTACATAATACACAATGTTGCATACTATATTAAACTCAGTACAGTAAGCCTCAAATGTTCAACTACTGATCAAGTCCCAAAATAAACGTAATTATATTATCTTATCCCCCCAACCAACCAAAAGAAAAAAAAAAGTAGCTGGCTTTATGCTTTTTAGTTGCTCCCTGAAACCTTGCAGTCTAGACACTTCTTTCTTTTAAAAGGAAGCTGCAATTTTTCTCATCATTTCCTTTCACATGGTGGAGATGTAAAGTAAAACATCAAGCACAGCAGCAAAGTTGTTGGCAACATCAAAGAAGATGAACTATAGAAATGATATATAGGGTAATTAAATGGCTCTAAGTTATTTGCGTATCTCTATATATAAGCTGGCCTGACTTAATAAAGAAACGTTTCACAATAGCTTTTTTGGCCCTCCTGGCTTTCTGCAAGATGCTGTAATCCACTCCAAATGGGCCCAAGCTTTCACGGCCTTCTGACCTGGCTTTGGGAAGCTGCAGAGACCTGTCCGAGCCTCCTTGTAACACAACAACACATCCAGAAATGGAAAGGGTACAAAGCACATGAGCACAAAGCAGGGAGAAAAGGAGATATGGAGCACGATGAGCAAGCTGCCCTTTTGTTTCTGCAAGTGAGAGTCCAAATTTGTAGTCATCAGCAATGGTCTAGCTAAGGCTGTGAGCCAAGCCCAATTTGCAAGCTGACTGCAACTGGTGCCTGAGGGGAAACAGTGTGAGAGCTTCCCCAGCCCACTGTGCTGCAAGGAGGGTCCCACAGCCCAGAAACAGGCAGGAAAGCGTGTTTCCCCCCCCCCCCCCAAAGTCACAGAAGCACCCAACAGACCTTTAGGGCTGCCGCTCCACATGCTGTGCCCTTTGGACATCTGATTCATGCACCTACAGGCATGGGCACAGCTGAGCAGACAGAAAGCTTTGCTCCTGCAGCAGCTCCTGTAGCAAGTCGGTGTTTCTCCGTCAACCGCCCTGGTGCCAGAAAGAAATGCCTGACTTCTCAGGGTAGGTTTGAAGCTTCAGTGCAAAGCCCGTGGGGTGTTTCATCACCCCACCACCACCAGCCCATGCACGTGGCTAGAACCACGTTAGCCACTATAAGGCAGTAGCACTTGCTGAGCTGCCTCCCTGCACACGCACATCTCCCTGGGAGCAGACAGACAAGTGGTAAACTTGACACATGTCTAGCACAGGTTTTTTCTGGGATGGGTTAGCAACGGAACAGCTCTGCCTTTGCACTATTCTAGGTAAACAGAGGATGTTGCTGGTACAAAGTGCCTGAAAGTGGCAGGAACAGCATTATCACTTCAGTGCTGTTTCCTGAAGGATCAATAAGCCAAGACAATCAATTCTTCTGGCTAGTCCTTATTCCCCAGGAGAAGCCCCGGCTCTCAGCCCCCATCGTTTAACCCTTCACAAACACACCAGAAGCACCAGTAATTGCATCCTCCTTAAACACACACTACATGAGCCCACGTGCCAGAAGAGACCACAGAGCTGGAAGTAACGTAGCCAGGTGAGCAGGGGGTTGCAGAGAGGAACGGCCCATTACCTCGGCTAAGCAATAACATCTCTATATATTGCCCTTCGAGCACGTCCTTGCATCCAATTTCTTTGTATGGGATAGATTGTCCCAAAGAAACCATAGCTTCAGCTCTCTATCCCCCACTACTTGTCTGTGCAGGGAGTATAGGGCGCTCCCAGGGCACCAGCTGGCACTCACCGAAGGGGGCTGCATAGGCAGTAGATGGCACGGACATCTATTGCAGCCCCAGGGCTAGAGCCTGCTACACACAAAACTGAAGTTTAATCCTATATAGCAGAAAAAGAGCAAGAGGGATGGGGAGAAAGCTCAGGATGATCGGAAAAAAAGTGATTATTTGCACTGTGAAAAAGGGAATAAGGGCTACAGGAAGCAAAACACTGGGCCGTACTAGGAGCCTGCAGTAACACAAAGCATTTTGCTGTGATCATGCAACTCCCCATAGGCCACGGAGAGTGGGCAAGCAGGAACCCCATTTAAGATGGGCAAAACAAATCATCACATCAGTGAAGGGACTCACCTTAGGCTGAACAGAGAGTCTGTGTCAGAGCTAGAATCAAAAAACAACAGTGAAACAAATTGCTTGGTATAAAGATTGGCCATGAATACATTGAAGCTGTTCACAGAGTTTTCCACCTAAAAAGCAGTAGGGCGTGGGATAGGTTCCTAGAAGGACTCCTGGGGGAAGCATTAGAGAGGATCCTGATGCAAGGAACCCTTTCCTAGCTTTTGTTTCACTCACAAAATCCTTGCAGTCTTCCCCCACCCAAAGAAAGCATTAGCCAATGGTTTTAACTTGAGAGCAGCCCTACTGTTAGGGCTACAGATTACAGGTCCAAGAAGCATGACTGAGAAAATCATATTCACAGGAGCTCTCCAGCAATCTACATGAGTTCACGTCACCACCAAAGAAAGGTTGAAACACCCTATCCTAGGCCATGGGGACTCAATGCAACAGGGAAGAACTTCCTACCCACAGGGAGGCAGTAGAAAGAGCTGCCAATGATAGCAGCTGAGAATTTAAATAACTCAGGAGTCCTGGGGGAAAGAGAAAGGCCTGAGGATGGAGAGTAAAGCAAACAAAAAGAAAGCTGTCTGACAGGCCTGGTGGCAGGCATACCCTCTCTTCTCACCCAGAAAGTCACCCTCCAGGCCCTGTGAGCTTTAGAGGGATGTCGCTGACATGCCTGTGTTTTGGTACGTGGCTCCCGGTCATTTGCTCAGGCCTAGTACAAAGAGGTGATCACGGGAGGCTGGGAAAACGAGAACTTCTGGAGTGCATTTCCTGCTGATCCGGCAAACACAGTTATGAAGAGAGAGAGAATCCATTCTGAGAGCAGCGTGAAACTCTTGTGAGCAGAATCATTCGCATCTCACATGGCAGAGGGAAAGGAAAGGGCAGCGGCTCCTTAATGAATAAAAATAGCCACGTATGCTTCCCTCTCATACACGTGAGGTTCAGGCTTTGTAGCTTGGCATATGCTTTCCAGTATTCAAATAAGATTTAGTTATGAGTTTTATCCCATTAGAAAGGGTAATTTCCCCTAAAGACACAGCCTTTTTTTTTCCCTAGAGACTTCCAAGCATCCCAAGACTTTTAAAATATCATTACTTTCAAGTCATTGTGGCAAGTAAAATGTGTTCTAAGAGTTTAAACAGTAAAAATGTTTGCTTCCCTGAAATTCCTACACCATTATACAACCATCTTTTAAATAACTGTGGCATGCATGGACAACAAGAAAAATACAGTTTTACATAGCTCATGGAAGAGCTGAAAATCAGTTTTCAGTTCCCTAGTTCTTCATAATCTGTATGTATGCCAGGCAAAGCTGCACTGAAACATAACTACCTTCAGAGTAAACAACAGCAGGCCATTCGTAGGATTCAGCATAGCACTGGAAAGGACAAAAAGAGGAGAAGGAAGAGTAATTTGCCTAAAAGTTAATCAGGGGAAATCCAAGTATAAACTACTAGGCCATGGCTACACCAGAACAGAGCAGGAGAAGAAAAGGTTCAGTCAAACAGAAGAGAAACTGGGATGGGAAGAAGGGGAAGGTTGGAAAAAAATGTTATACAGTGTCCAGCTCAGCCACAGAAAGCTCATGTCTCAAAGTGATCTGCTGTGGGTGCCAGTTATTAGAGGGAAAGAACACAGTTATTATGTATTTCAAATGCATTTAATAAAGTACACTCTAGCTGATGGTGCTCTCCTCAGCAGGTCCAGGCACAGAGCACAAAGAGAAACGGGCCTCAGGCATTCACATCAGGTCGCAGTTTTAAATAATTTTTCAACTAGGGCAAGGTGCCAATTCTTACCTCAAGGTGCTGCACCCAGATAGACATGTCAGCAAAAACACAAAGTTCAGTATATAAAGGATGACCACCAATACACATGGCTCCAGAAACAAACAGGAACTGATTTTTTATTTTTATTTTTTGCCAGAGTTTACCACCTATGAAAAATAAACCCGGAGCTTCATCTCAACTAGAGTCACCAGGCCCAAATTAAGACGCTAGTGTGAAGGACATCTCCATTGACTTGGTTTGGTTTTACAAGGAGTAAATTAACCTTCTTTCTGCTTGCATTAACCAAACTGGATGACCTTTTTGGTGGCTCGTGCCAAATGTATTTAAACACAAAACAAAGCAACAAGAAGAACAAAAAACCTACCAAACCCAGCAAAGTGGGGGTAACTCCTCGTTGCCAGCACAAAAACCTCATTTTCAAGCTATGCACCTGTGTCAATGATTTGCAGTCAGTATGCCATAGGCAAACCAGCTATTTGGGATTTATACAAGGTTTTCTGTAGATCTTAGAGTACTTTTGATGTCAGCCATATATCATTTTACAGGCAGGGAAACTGAGGAACACGGAGACATGACTTGGCCAAATGAGTCACAAGACAGCAGGTTTCTATCCTTACTCCTTTTCAGGACCTCTTTACAGAAGAGGGGCATGATCATGGCCCAGCCTTAATTTTGTACAGTCTGATAGAGTTTTTAAGTCCAAGCTCAGAGCAAAAAAGCCTACTGCTAGCTAGTTTACAGCATCCCGCTTGGCAACACAGGTCCTTTGCTTGCTGCAGGCAGGATCTCTCTTTCTCAGCAACAGAATGGTCTACCCAAGAATTTATGATGAACTCATCACACAAGCAATCAGGCATTAATTTGGTCAATCATTCCTGTGACAGTGAACCCAGTTCTCCACCTAAACTACTTGACCCAAGACTTCAGCTAACCTGAAGGACAGAAAAAAAGGCCATCAGACATCAGTCTACTGAACAGAATTGGAATAATTTAGGCATTAATTTACCCATGCCTTTTTTTATTATAAAAAAAAAAAAAAGGTTAGCCAGGAGTTAAATAGAACCAAAAATACAATACATTAAAAATGTATTATTAGTGCCTGGATTTAAAAGGAAGCCCACCCTCCACTCCTTCCCATTTAGAAGAGTATTTATTTGGAGTTTCTACTGGGCTACAGCATGCACTGCATGTGTCCTGCTTTGCTAAAGGAGAGCCTTTCTGAAGCATCACTTGACTTTGTTTTAAATATCTCACTACAGTTTCCATTTTAGCTCTGTGAGATGATTATTTTTTCTCACCAAACTGAAGTTATACAGCAGTTGAAAATGCTGATGGCTTAACTGGTTTCTTCCCCCCCCCCCCCCCCGCCCCCCACCTCCACAGCAGCCCTGAGGGGTTTTAACTCTTTCTGCAGCACTGAAATCCTGCTTTTGGAGTTCAATGTTTAACTCGCGCTGGGAGACTCATAAATATTCGGAGTCACTCTCTCCCTCTCTGTTTGATTAGGAAATGAGCCTTTAACTCAATGTAATCCCCAAGCCATTAACAAAAAAGCCCTCAACAGCTCCACTATTAGAATTTCACTCCTAACCCACAGAGGATTGAATTAGATTAACATAACTACCCGCAATCTGAGTTTATTTTCTGTGCCAGATAGAAATGTGTCTTCAGGAAAGGAAAAGAAGAGAGCGGGAGAGCAAGCATAGCATAATGAAATGTAAAAATAGAGAGATGAGAAATAGATGGACAGATGTACAGGTGAAATGATAAAAGAGGTAAGAAACAGAAAGAGCAAGAGACAGCTACACAATCTTTAATAACTGACTGCTGGCTTTGGGGGTTTTATTCAGAAGGCCCCAAAAAACACAGAATTGTTTCAAGAAGAGTATTTTTTCTTGATGTTTACTCCTTATTCTCAGTGACTTACAGCAAGACACCTGAGCATGCTGTACTCCAGACACCTGTGCAGAAGATTTGGCACAGGTTATATTTATAATTCTCAGGAGGTGTCGTACTCTGCAATGGAAGGAGGGGCATGAGAAAGAAATCTGCATGTCAATCACTACTTTGCCATCAAGGAAACAAATAAACTGGGATGAATAAAAAAGATTTTTCATTCCTTACGTATATATATAATTAAAATAAATAAAGTCATGCAACAGCACTGCGATAACTACACTAAGTCAGTCACTTTGGAGGTTCATAGGTGCTTAGTCCACATAAAATGAATCATTAGTGAGACAGAAACTAAATAACAAAGACTTCCTTACACATAATGCATCAAAGTCTTTCTCTAACCACAGATAACTCCTTCCCTCCCCTTAAATAAAAGGGGACCCATAAGCCTTTGATTGGTATACCACAGGGCAGTAGATGCTTAGTGATGTTTTCCAAATGCAATAATAAAACAATACAGCAGGTTGAACAGGGGAAAAGACACATGTGGTTAAAAGCAAAGGATAAAGTCCAGCAGCTATGTGGACACAACTACTGAATAGTCCAAAAAATTCTTAAGACTAAACCTTTTCCAGCTTTATACTCAGAGGACTTCTTTGGGAATGCCTGCTAAAATGTATAATAAAGGAATTTTTGCAGTAATTCCTGAGCGTAGTCATGCTGTTATTTCTCTATTTGTAAGAAGGAAAGAGAGTCAATTTTTATTTTTTGAGAGATAAGACACCACTTGGCTTTCAATTTTTTGAAGGACCTCAGACCAGCTATTTGATAGATTCTTTATTAGTTACAGAGTCAGCAATTTTATTTTTTAATGCCTTTCAGAAAAAAGAAAATCTACTCTCCTTTTATTACACAATAACACTGCATCGTCACAGAGAGGCAATAAAGGTAATCTTGTGCCAAAACAAACAGAAAGGGGGCTTAAATAATTTAAATATATTCATTTTTAAGTAAAGCAAAAAGCCTTAATAATCAAAAGGAAGCTTTCAATGATGAGGATGGTTAGGCTGACAGTTTTGTTTTATTTGGGGGGAGGGGAGCTTCAGAGCAAGCAGCGTATTCACTGGAATCATTTGGAACATTATTTGCGTATGAAAATTCACCGTGTTTATCACTATTGTCCTAAAAGCCTGCCTTATATCTAGAATTTTAACTGAAAGAAGAAATAGTTATATCCATAATTAAAAACTTAAAAATAATTGTAGTCAGTATTTTTTGTTCCTTGAACTTAAGTTAAAAACTTTGAGAATTATAAAATATACATCAAATAAACAAAATAAATAACTGCCTCTTGTCACATTTCTACTGTCGGTCCAAGCAATTCAGCGATCATCTGTTCCTAGCACTTGATATTTTAATTGTGAAACAGCTCTGGTTTAATTGTTCTATTCTTATTAGACACTTGTTCCATCCAAATTATTTTTAAGTCAAGCTTTGTTTTTCTTCTTGTTGCTTTCAAAGATTACAATGGTGGGGAAAAAGTTTTTATCATATATATTCCATATGGAACTTATATTAAAATAAAAATTAAAAATTATAATACTTGCATTTTGGGGGACAGATGTTATAAACACAAGAAATCAAGGAATATTTTCTATGCTTAAAAATAAATAAAAACTTAGTTCTGTAAAAGATGTAACCCAAACCTCTGAGGCCAAAATAAGAAAAACCTCTTTGATTTCCAGTATTTTGGCCAAAATATATGATAAAAGCTATTAATAAAAAACAGTTTGTAAGTAATTATTAGGGCTTGCTTCTCTTCATTCTCCTGTTAAAAATAAATACTCAAAAAGTGTATCACTGTTCAAACCATTTTGCATTTTGGCTGCTTTAAAGCAAACAACTCGCTGGCAATCAGAGGCAAAGTAAGTTCCTTCTTGGATTGCCACCGTGCCGACTTTGCAAAGACTTGCACCCCTCTTTTGTCATTGAAGAGCCTTCGGTTGCTTTGGGACTTTTAAAACTGGAGAGACATCAACTGCTCAATGACAAAGGCATTCAGAAAAAGCAAAATTTCATTTTCATCTTCCTGCTAAGAGAAGGCTTGATATGAAGCTGCCTTTTTTTTTTTTTGGGGGGGGGGGGGGGGGGGGGGGTAAGTAGAGGAAAGGGTGTCACTTGGTTCTTTTAAGACAGGACTGCTGAAGTTTCCAGGTTTGCCTTTACCAGCATGGGATAAATAGCACCTGTCCTTGGTAAGCCCTTAAGCAGAGTTACGTTATACATTGACCTTTTTGGAATGCCAGCAAACCTGACCGTTTCTATTCCCAAAACGCAGCCGTTCCACTCAAACTTTCACTTGCTTATTTCCAGAGGAAAAAGAAACTCTCATACAGTGCAACTGTCCGATTTCTATAAAGTTCTGAAACCAACTCCTATCCTTGCGGGTCACACTGACCTTCCTTTGACAGGGTGAACATAGAAAAAAAAATCCACGTTACCTTTAACCACATTATGATGCTACCATAATTTTTAGTCCAGATAAAAGGATCGGTGCACAGCAATACATGGATCAAAAAAACACCACCAAAAACAAAACCCAAACCACAAAAAAACAACAAACAACCCCATAAATGCAATAAAGGTAGAAGTTCAGTACTTACATGCTGCAGGCTGAGAGATGAAGCTCGAGGCTGGAGTAGAATTTCCCTTGCCCTCAGGTGTTTCTAATTGCTGATTAAATATCTTTTGGTTCCGCCTGCACCAGCCGACAGTCCCCTCTGCGTCTCTGCCTCTCTTTGTGACTAGGACACAGTACTCCGAGTCCCAACCTATAAATAGATCCCAGCTCTGTGATTGATATAACAGGCAGCTGACAAAAAAAAAAAAAGAAAGAAAAAAAAAGAGAGAAGAAATAACCAGGTCTTAAGCAAAGCAACAGAAGCAGGGCTTTTAACTCTGTGCTGTGCCCAGGGAGGAGTCCCCCACAGTCACCCGTGGGCATCAGAAAGAGAAAGTGCAAGGCAATTACTTTCCCAGCAGCATTACAGCAACTTGAGGCATGTAAAGCGAGTGAACAAAATTCAATGCACAAAGAAGGAGAGGGAAAGCTCGACCGGCGGACGGCATCCAACTCTTCTGCAATTTAACAGAAATAAATGTTATTTTAAAAACAAGTTAGGGACTCTGACAAAATGAAAGAAAAGTTCAAAGTTGAGTTCTGGGGGTTGGTCCTGGCGTGTTTGTATTTCTGCTGCAGAATAAACTGGGACTAGTGGGTAGGTCAGCAATTTAACAGGTTGGCAGTTTACTTAGGGTCTCAGCCCACAAACACTATTTGATGAGGCTGCTCCTGAAAACAGAACCGAGGGTATTGACAGTGCATTGCCTACTGGCTCAGCAGAAATCGCTGAGCTCTCAGGGACCGAACCATCACTCCTGATCACATCCCTGACTGCCAGGAGAAATCTCCTAACAAGTTACAGGGATCAGCACAGCTCTTTTGCAGAGGCTGGGCTGGGAGCCTACGGTGTGGGCAATGACCTGAGATAAAGCATCAGGAATGCTTTTGCCCTGGTCCCCATTAGTGGGTTGGAGTAATGGCCCTGGACTTTCCGTATCTAACTTCTACAGGTTCTCCTCTTGGATCCACAGTCAGGCAAGGCCAAAAGCTGCTCCAAGAGGCAGCCAGTCCTCCATGCTCCCAGATGTTCACAGTTCCCAGCAGAACCTTACTGGTTAAGCAGTTTCATAGCAAATGGACTCAAAGGCAAGCAGCTCCGGATGAATGCCAGGGGAAGGGTGGGAAAGTAGAGGGAGAACAGTCGGCTGAGAGTGAAAGCTGTTTTGCCTCTACACTGCTACCTTTGGCAGTACCGGCTACAAACGTCCCTAGCACCATGCTCAGCTCTGCAGGCAAAAGTATTAGTGCAGACAGAGTTGCAGATCCACCAGCCTTCTTTTCGACACACTGCTAGGCTTGCTTGTGCTGAGATGCTACAGAAGCGCTGAACTCATAAAGAGCAGGATAAAATCCTCAGGCACTAAGCCCATGCTGAACTCCATGGTTCCCTGGCTCAGTGGCTAACAGTACCTGAGCTATTTAAGCTAGTTTAGGCATGTCTGCGTTGCACTGCAGCTGCTGCTCTCGCTGGAGTAAAGCGAGTTAGTTCAACAGGGGCAGCTATCCCAAAGTCAGGCAAGGACCCACCGCATCATAGCCAAGGTCTCAGACCAATGCGGCTATTGATTATTTGGGAAGATAAAAGTCACTTTTTCATTTTGGGCCAAATCCCGCTGCATGAATAATTTGCCTCTTGTCAGTATGCTTTGTGTCGAAGCTAGTAGGATTTAGCCAAAATGTTTTTCAAAACAAACGAACAAACAAAAAAACCCACCCTTCTCACAGAACAGGGACCTGATGAAGTGCCGTGGAAAGACTCATGACTTCAAGATATTTTCCTCAGTTGAGGTTCTGCACTGCAAAGTTTCACATGTCACTTTACCACTGCTTCACATCCCCCAGTGTAAAAAAAAACATAGATAACAATTCTTAACAGTGCACTTTAAAGCACGTATCTACAGATGAAGACGTACAAATGAAGAAGAGGGAAAAAAAAAAACTATCTGATAGGCTGAGCTCTAGTGTGGAAACACACCCTCCATTCCCTGCCAGATTCTGGTCCTTCACCTTCACCTAGTTGAATGGTCCACCTCAGATAAAAATTTACCTGACCAAACAAAGATTTTTTTTTGCATTTCAGCCCTCTCATTTGGTCTCGTAGTACAAGATGTTTTGGGCTTTAGCATTCAGAGCTGTACAACATTTTATACTTCCCACTGCTATCAGGAGGAATTTTAGAAGCTCAGTACACAGAATAATCAGGCTGAGGCACAGCATATCAAGGTCCTAAAACAGGGGCACCTAAATCCAGCAGTCACTTTTGAAAAATTCAGCTTTAACAACAGCATAGACGTGTAGACCCTGAATGTTACCACTGTCAGACTGTTCTTTAACATTCTATATTGTTGACGTCTAAAGATCTCCAAATATTACACTGTCAAGCCTTGTTTTGTGTAGAACGGTACTATCCCTTCCCCATTACACTGCCATGGGCCAAACTGAAGCCCAGGGAAACCCCATGTCTAAGCTTTGGGCACTTCTCAATCAGGTTGCCAAGAAGCAATATTCAGTCCTCAGGTCCAGGTGCAGTGCTTATCATTGGCACCCCCTATCCACAGCTGAGTAAAATCAGACACGCATTAGTCCCCCATCCACCCACTTTCCATCTGGAGGACAAAGGGATGATGAAGACCTGCCAGCGTGCAGCTGTTAGCTAGTACGGATGAACCTCGAATGGAGGTAGCATTCCTCCACCCTCCCTCTCTGCCTTTAGGCAACAGGAGATATGACCTTAACTGCTCCTGACTGGGGTACCCAGCAGTTCAGAGACCTCCCTTAGGTAAAACCTCAAATGCAAGTCCCCTGCCCCCACTGCCATCACCTCCTGTGTACAAACACCTCTTCATTCCAGCCACTACAGACTTGGGGTGAGGCAGGGAAAGCATCCAACAGCAGAGGCCACAAGATTGAATGCCCGCTTCAAAACACTGAAAAAAGGAAGACAGAAGATTTCACAAGAACCCTCAGATACTTTAAAAAACAACCACCAAAAAAAAGATTAACATCAGGGACTTGTAGAGTCTATAAAGGCTCAACTCTTTCCTTGAGGCACCCCAGGAAAGTAGAAGACATTGTGAAGTGCAAGTACAGCTTTACAGTCTTCTCTACTTGTTTTTTGGGGAGGTATTTTTTAAAATGCTTCGTGCCAGGGCTATTTTCATCATATGCCTGTATTTCAATCTCAGATTCTGGCAGAGGTAAAATTTCAGAACTCAGTTTTCTTCAAACACAAGGATTTTAAGGCTTGCACATGTAAATCTGGGCAGAGTTTGCTTGGATACATAAATGCCATTATAGAATAATGCAAAATATACTTTCCTCCAGATGATAAAAATAAATAAAATAAATACACAGATAGACAGAGACACAGCAAAAACAGTTCAAGCTTGAAAATACTGGGCCAATCAATGGAATCCAATGGAATGCAATGGAATCTTCACCCACACATTAAACCACACAGATAATCTTTGTCCCTTCTCCCCTGAGCCCTGGGATGCTTCTGTGCACATCTGATTTATGTGATGTAAGCGTGGAGCTCAGAATCACTGCTGCTTTTATATCAGGGAATGCAGGTATGGATAAAAGTTTTTAAAAGAAACTAAGAGTCAGCTCTGCAATTTCAAAGTCTAGCCACAAACTAAGAAGAACAATCATAAAGCACAATAAAGTTTCATCAGCAGAGTCACGCTACCCTGAAAGTCTTGCAAGCCCAAAATTCCAGGACAGTGCTGTTAGAACCCTGCTGGATTTAGTGAGGTCTAAATTTCACAGATTTCAAACAGGGGCTACTTACAAGACCAAGAAAGATACTAGAAAAGGATAACTCTTTTCACATAAAGGAAATGAATGTCAAAAAAAAAAAAAAGACTCTTTCTGGACTGTGAAAACAAAAACATAAGGCACAAATGACATGCAAAAGGAAAAGTTTGAATAGTAACATTCCCAGATGCTTGGCACACATAGTATTACTCGTAGATTTGACTTAACAGGTAGTTAAATATACTATGAATTTTGACACAAAACAAGTACTCTGAAAAACAGCAGATGCTCAAGAGGAAACAACTGATATTATCACTAGGAGTTTTATTTCCTTATTTGATTTTAATCCTGCAACCTTCTTATTACATCAACACCCTTTATGCAACCAGTATCCTTAGCAGGATACTTTGGGCAGATGCTGAACCCAGGGTCCATACATCTGCATCCGGACCTTTCATATACACTCCAGGATGGTGTGTACCATGCTGTCTGTCACGTCAAGTCTGTTATCACCAGAGTAAGTCACACTGCTTGGTTAACACATTTGTAAACTTTGCTCCTATATATTTTATTAATTTTCAGGTATGTGAAAATGACCAAGATTTTCACAGAAGTCCCCTACCAGATTTAGCCATTCCAGCTGAAGATGTTACCACCTTCTGCTGCCTGCCAGCTGGAGATTAGAGCTCCAGAAGCTCTGAGGCATAAGGGAACCTTTGAGAGTTTTCTAAACTGTTTTAGGCAAAGGACATCAAGTTAGGGCTCCAGAACTTTCCTGGATTAGGAAGCACCCAAATCTGTTCTTTCACCTCCAAAACTGCAGGCAGAGAAAAGCCTTCACCTGGTGTCTGTGGCAGTTTAGAAGAGGTTATAACCATTGGCTTTAACAAGAACTAGAGCAAGTCCAGAAAAACTCTACTCTGCCTTGTTTTTCTGAGTCCACCAGTAATAACAAAGAATGAATAAAAAATGGCTTGGCCTGAGCAGCAGAACACGTATCAAAGTACGCCCAGAGAATATCCAGAGTGAGCACTCTGTTCTACACATACACACAGAAATAAAACCTGGAAGGATTTAACTAAAGCCTGCAAGCACTAGGGCAACCATATGCCAGATTACATTTAAACACACAATTTTAGTCAATCTGTCGCACACAGTATGATAATAGAGCCCCGTCTACCCTTACCTCACTTAGATCCCTCCTAAACTTCCGCTTCTACTGCAGACCTGTGCCTAAAAGAGCTTCTGTGTTTACACCCAGCAAAATACAACGAAACGGAAGACTCTCTTGGACGTACTCCTACCTAAATTGGTGTAACCACGATATACTCTCTCTGGAAACCACCATCTTCTTCTTCCAATCGCACGCTGCAACGCATTTCACCGACATTGGGCTGTCAATTCCATCACTTGGGGCAGGCGCCTTTCTCGCTTTCAACTTGTTGTGGATGCTTTGCAGAAAAGCTCATTGCTGTTGCTGTACCACTTGTTTAGGACCTTGTTTAGCACCAGCAAGTCCACACCTGTGCTGGCAGGGCATTAGCTGTGCACTCAGACAAATCTCAAAGCAGCGCGGCAGCCTAGTAAGGTCGGCTTCAGGCAAGAGATACTGTTTCATGTTCTCAATGACCTTGGCAATGGTGGGGAGGGAGAGGAAGCGGGGTAGTTTTATAGCAAATAACTATCGTAATAAAGCTCATAGCAATTCTGATAGCAGGAGAAGGAGGACGAAGTGAGATTTAAACTAGTTCTGGTGCCAGATCAAATAGGAGGGATCAGGACTGCCAGAAACAGGTTCCCCCTGGGTTTTTGTTTTTGTTTTGTTTTTAACTCAGATTCCTTCAGAGAACTTCTACAAAACCCAAACAACTACATTATAACCACAGACAGGCCTAACCATAATGTCTGGCTCCAGATCTAAACTGCTTACAGCCAGACTGTTAGTTCAGCTCCCCAGAAAAATCATCACCATTTTCCAAAGGCATGCATGAGGGTGGGAGGTTATTACTGCTCCCTCTTCCCCTCCCCAAGGAGAGGCCAAATACTCTTTGATTGTGTGTCTTACTCAATAAAAAAAGATATGAAAAAAAAATTAAAATAAAAAATTAACAGATTAAGTCCTCAAAGAAAGGGGGTGTTCCTGGCTGCAGATATCCAAATGAGGAAAAAGCCTTTCCAGAAGCCCTTCAGGCACAAGCTGAGTGGCTTCAGGGCTGCCCACCCACCTCCATCCACACAGAGGACATGCCTGGTGGTTGGCACCATCCAGGTGAGCCTGCAGAGGAAAGCAAGTGCCAGCACCAGCTTCTCAGCCTCCAAAACAAGAAAATAAAGGGAAATTCCAAAGTGGGTCCCTCATGAGCCCCCTCTGAAGCAACACCACCAACCTCCCAACCTGCCTGATCTCTGAGTCAGGTAAATTGTGTCTGAAAGACCCTTACCCCTGCCCAGAGCTGGTCTGAGGGAGAAGGCACAGCTCTCACCCTCCTCAGAACGCCATCAAAGAAGTGTCAGTCAGCACATCTGCATTGTGTGTCCATGTCCAGGCTCTGGCTGTGGCGATCTGCAGGGGGAGCTTCTGTGAGGAGAGGCTGGGGCTGCCTGCTGCTGGACACAGGTAGACCCAATGCACAGCACAGCTGAGCCCCTCAGCCGGGCTGGTGGCACCTCAGGGAAACCGTGGTTAAGAAAGGGCAGAAACACTGGCAGTGAGGAGTGAGAAAAAACCTTGTGCCATTCATGGGTGGAGGAGGGAAAACAGTCGGGAAGGAAGGAGTCAAGTTTTGCCTGGAAAGAAGGGGGAGGTGGGGAAAAGTTGCTTTAGTTTTTGTCTTTGCTTCTCACCATCCTACTCTATTCTAATCAAAAATAAATTAAAATATTTTTTCCCCAAGTTGAGTCTGTCTTCCCCATGACAGTAATTAGTAAGTGATATTCCTATCCTTAACTGACCCACAAACTTTTTCATTTTCTCCCTTGTCCTGCTGAGGTAAGGGGAGTAAGGGAGCGGCTGGGTGAGGCTCTGGCAGCCAACCATGGTCCACCCACCACAGTGTCCCACAGCTGATGAGAAAAATCAGCTTTGTTCAGTAGCTCTCCTTCTGAACCCAACAGCCAGCAGGCCAGCATTTCCAGGCAGTGCTCCTGTGCTAGGTGGGATATGCCACAAGACAGGAGGAGACAGGACACCATAAATAACCCAGAACAGTACTGGAAACTGTTTTGTTACTGCAGGAGAGGCTACTCTCCCACACAGATCATACCAAAACTTTACCTTCAACTCCTGACTGATGAGGGAATTAAGCCACCAGATCTGGGAGACTCTTGAGGGCACATGTGACTTCCACAGATGCTGCAATCTGTCTGCAGAGGCCTACCTCAATTCCCTCGCTGGCAGTGAAGTTCTGCCACCATAAACACTCCCTCACTGTGGATAAATCAAACACGAAATAGCAGACTAAACACTACTCTCACAGCAGCCTCTGCAGCTTATAAGGCTATGGCAGGGTCCACTCACACCCCTGGAAGAAATAGGATCCATGTCTTCAGCTAACGCCTTCTCACTTCTGTGCCATCTAAAGTAACTTCTGAGCCCACTCTCTGGCTGCCAGGACTTTGGCAGAGTTGTAAACCCTTGTGGCTGTTCTGAGCATGTACAGACCCAAGTAAAATCCCCTCTCCCATACCTCGCTAGGCTAACCAAAACAAGTTATGCTGAACTTGGGCTTCATCTTAGCAATAAGTGAGGTGGGTTTTGCCTTTTCACTGCAATTTTGCTGCTGTCTCCTCTGCTTCCTCACCCCACCCCTCAAGTCCTTCTTCATCCCAGGGCTGCCAGTCACCTCTGAAAGCTCTCACCATCCAGACCCATAAGGCATGGGAGTCCTTGCCACCCTGCAGTCTGGAGCAGCTCAAAACTCAGCATTTCCTCTCCAAGAGGATGGAGAGAGGGAAGGAAAAAAAGAGCAGGACCCTTTTCTTTAACTGTAGTTATCCATATCTGCAATGAAAAAGGGTTCTGCGGAAGGGTTTGGTGTTCCCCTCTGCTCCTCGGGCAGACAAATTCATCTCACCAGCACAGAGCTACTCCCACATGAAGGAACAAAGCTAGAGCACACACGGAGAGGGAACAAGCTGCAGGGACCATCAACGCCCCTGCCAAGCATTACTGCTCATTTCACTCACTGAGGATTTGGTCCGGGGATGCTTTGCACCAAGAGGACCTGAAAGATGAGCCACACATGCGGTCCCAGCAGAGAGGCAGCAGTGCTGGGGAGTGCCAGGATAACATGGCCGTTGCTCAGACAAGTGCACCACAGCTACCCCTCTCAGCCAGCCTGAGCCACATGTTGAGATTTAACACAACCCACAGCCTGAGAAGGACCCCCAAACCCAACAGTTCCCCTGCCAACAGTCCAGAGCCCCTCTCACCCTGACTTGTGTCACCACATGCCACGGACAGCATTCCCCTTGTAATGCATCTGAGCCCCCCTGTGGGATAGCACCTGGTGCCTGCACCCATGCTCTTAGGCCTTGTTAGTACCACACCAGGTCTTCCACCCTGCTTCCAGCCCCCTCCAGAGACAGCAGCCCCCCAGAGGACGGGCCCCTTCTGGGCACAGAGGTGCCCTGCAGTTCACCACAAACAGCTCTCACATTCTTAACCTGCAGTGGATTTACCCAAAGCCCCTGGAAACAGCTGCTTGAGGAAGGTTCCTGTCAAGTCCACGTTTCAGAAGCAGACATTTGGTCGCTCGGTCCCTTGCTGCCGCTTTACTCCATGCTCCTACCACACTGGGACC
Organism: Anser anser; assembly: GCF_964211835.1. Taxonomy (NCBI): domain Eukaryota; kingdom Metazoa; phylum Chordata; class Aves; order Anseriformes; family Anatidae; genus Anser; species Anser anser. The sequence continues at coordinate 43,371,696 of NC_139725.1, read as the reverse complement.
TAGCCTTGCCTGGAATAACCAGTCCCTTCCACCGCTTCTGCCTAGGGCCCTGTGGCCACCAGGAGGAGAGGCCCAGCTCCTCGCCCGTCCCCTCCCTTGAGGAAGGTGTCACAAGCATGGCCTCAGCACACGCTTGCGCCAGGCCACGACTCCCCATAGTGCACAGAGAGGAAGATCCAAAGCACTCACATGTAGCTTCTTCCCTGACAGAACACACACCATATGGCTCTCCTGCGCTCACAAGATTGAAAAAATTCAATAACCTCACAACCTTTCTGTAGGACATATGTGCAATAGTAAGTTCTGTGCAAAAAGTGGTAGATTCAGCCCTCTGCGCCTTTGTGAGGCAGGGCAGTGGCTTCAGAGCGCCTTGCAAACAGGTAACTTCAGCAGAAGCAGACCTGTTTTTATGTCCTGTAGCAGGTAAGGGTGTGTTAACAAAACAGAGCTCTAAAGGGCTACTTCAGCACGCTCTGAATGAGCGGGTTTGGATTTTGGCAGAAAGCACCATTCACAGGGACCTTACATCCAGATGAGAATCAGGCTAGACTAATTCAAATGGAGATCACCATGAAATAGCATCTAGGCTGAGTTATCTCTGCGTGGTACTCTCCTGTGCCCTGTAAATACACATTAAGTTAGCATAGACAAGAACAGAACCTCTTGCTCTTGAATAAATCATGTGCCTTGACATGAGCCCCTGGGATCCATTCACAGGGTGAAGCCCCATAGAAACTTGCAGCACAGACTGCCTCCCGCTCTTTGGGAAGCCTGTTCTCCAGAACTGTTGTGCTATATATGCATTATTCTTCTGGAGAAATTTCTTTTTGCCACATTATCAGATGACATGATTCACAATTTTAAATTTGTAGAAATGGGATGTTAGAAAATATATAGCCTGTGGAGTTTTTTTCATGTCTCCTTCTTAAGTTCCCCAAGAAAACAGCTTATGTTTGGAGAAAAAAATATTTTTTTAATATATATATATTCTGTTCTCCAGTTTGGGAGGAAATGTTTGGAAGTCTTCTATGTTAGACCTATTGTTCTGACTAGTAATCGGGAGAGATTGTTACCCACTCTGGAAAACTTTGATCAAAGAGTAAGTAAGACTTGACACCAAAAGCCACAGTATCAAGAAGCAGGCCCCTGCCCTGAACTGTTCATTGATTCCCTTCTTCATAGGTGATTTCTTGAGCCAGGTTCTCCATCACTAGACTCTTGTTTCACCTTCTTCTTCAGAACATGCAGAGAAGCTGCTTCTGCATTATTAGATTATGCTTGTAAAATGTTACCTGTTCCCCTTGCAAACATTGAGACATGAAGATGGACAGCCTCAGTAGTCCACATAGTAACAAGATTGCAGACAAAACCCATTCAAACATTACTTTTATATAGTGGTACAGAGCAAGAAAAAAAGTAAGGAAGTTCCCTAACAAAAATGTCATTAAGGCTGTGACATGACAGAGATGACTATGGAGTTACTCTTCATCTCTGAGAATTAGTTTATGTTTCCAGATGCCTTGTAAATGATAATTTTCACCACAACTAATTACAGACACACCGTGGTGACTCCCCAGCCATACTTGTATCCCTTTTATGTTATTATTATTATTATTACAAGCAGCATTCAGAACCTCAGTGAGGTCCTGGGCCCTTTGACACTAAACACCATGCATATGTATATATGCAAATATGGTCTTTACTGCCAATACTTTGTAATTTAAGGCCTGGTCTGCATCATTTTTGTATAAACATAACTATCCCACTTCACAGGTGTGATTCTATAAGACTTGCACAGAACAAAGTTATGTAACTATAACCAGATCTATGTTATTCCAGCTTACATCTCCAAAGAAGCTATCTATGCTGAAAGAAGACAAATCCAATGAAAACCGGGGCATCCACAAGCTAGAGGACAGAAGATAAGAGTCAATATAGACATCAGCAGTTTCACATCTGTGTTTTTACAACTGCACCTCAACTTACCTCCTGAAAGAATCTTCTACTGGAAATTTTGGGTGTGCACAGCCTTCTCAGGGATGTGAAACAAAGGTGTCTTGTTTCTCTTGCGTTTGACTGTCTTTTTAACTGTATTATGCTGAGGCTGCAATGTTATTCACCTCTTACTAAATTCCAGGGAATCCACATGCATTAGCAGTATTATGAATGTTCAGAAATAGGGAAGCTCATACCTTTCTAGTTACTAGAGAATCTCTGTGGGTGCGTGGGTGGCTGTGTGTGTGTGTGTGTGTGTGTGACAGAGAGAGAGAGACTGACCGACCAGTAAATCCTCTGATGCACACGCAGTGAGATGTGAGCCTCAACTGAACTCTTCTGTAATTGGGGCATTTGGACAGTCCCCGTCCCATGCGGATTTCCTGGACTCTAATAAGAGTGAGCTCATTCTGCAGTCTTTCCCTAAGGGATAATAATAAGGTCTTCCTCTTCTACCTGTCACCTATTTCATGAAACTTGCATGAACTTAATACCTTTCAGACTTCTGACTGGGTGCAAAATGTGTTCGAAATTAGATAAAAGCTTCAAAAGTTGCAGAAACTTACCCAGTGCGATCACATACACAGTATTGCCTTAGAAAAGCAGGCCTAACAACAGATCTGGGTTAAACTGACAAGGCGTTTTTCTAAGGAACAATGTTGCAATATAATCTGTATTTCATTTACTTTAAAAAAAAAAAAAAGGCTCAACAAAACTTTCACTTTTAAGCCAAGAAGATCTGGATTTGGAATCAGGATCCCTCACCAGTGCAGTGCTCAGTTTCACCCTTGTTCACTCCTCTTGTGCTGCCATACCCTTCCTCAGAGAGCATGTCCCACCTTGACCCTGCTCTGCCTTACATGCAGCATAGGAAGAGGGCAGCCATGTGCTGCTATGGCTCCATGAGGCTGTCCTGATGATTCTGTGATTGAAGGCAGATTTAGGGACAAGTTTCCTTGGCCCCAGCGTACATGCATGTGCTAACCGTCATCTTTCATATGTTGATAAATGGTCACACACAAACCCTTGGAACTGAAAACCACATCGTTGTGCTAGATTTATTCCCTTTTCTTACCATGTTCTCTGTTTCAAACCACCTCTGTTCACTCTGAGTCTCTTAGGAACTGTGTGGATATGAAGCAATGGTAGGCTGCAGCCCGGACACCTTCCTTTGCTTCCCTTCAGTGCTGTATTACTCCAAAGAGGCTGGGTTGGCTGTCCGCATTCTCAGAATCCAACTTCCTACGAGGCAGGTTTCTTGGAAGAAAATGCTGCAGACAGCTATGTTCTCTAGAGCCAAACCTCAGGATAAATAGGTCTGGATTGTGTTGGTCCCATATGAGGTATCAATGCTATGTCTTTGTCTTATCACTCCACTCCTCCCCCTTCACAATTCCAAAACACTTTCTCTGAATAATCTCAACTGCACTGATTTCTCCCCTCTGCAAGGGAGCCTGGAGCCTGCACTGATATTTTTAGGTAACCCACTTGCTCAGTTTCTTTCCCCTGTGTGAATAGATCCTTCACTTATTCTAACTCATACTGCCGCCACACACGTTCCTCATCTCGTTCTTGTTCTGGCACTCTCTCAGAACTGTAAATGCAGCACCTACTTCTTAGATACATGGCTACATTATCACTTTCTGCTGATTTTTGTGTCTGAGCTCTCCCATGGCTGTACACACTATGACCAGCAGTACAGAGATCATAAGGAAACCTTGATAATGCTTCAACCACTTAATATTTTTATGTAGGAAGCCAAGCAAAAATTCCAATTAGTATTTTTATGATTATTCGTCAAGTCTGATATAGATCCCTTTCCAAAGGAAAGGGAGTAAGATATCCAGCCAGCAGGTAACCTACAACCGAACAAGTTTCTCATCCAAATTCTGTCCTGCTTCATAACAGCAGTTGGCATAAAATATTGCTAGTCTGGCAGGAGGAAGCTTTGGTGCCAAGTTTATTGAAGTAAGAACAAGGAAACTGGTGACAACACAGGATGGGATCAGTCCAATTGGATAGCTGCATCCAACCCATGCTGCTATCACCTCAAAGGAGTTTCCCTTTTGGTACTAACCTGGGTTCTCACTCTTTCCCGGAGCAGAAGATGGGATCTTAGGAATACCTCTTTACACACACCTCTTCTTTCAGTCTGTGTGCTTTCTCCTATCTAATTGCTTTTTTTTTTTTTTTTCTTCTTCTCGCTCTCAGTCTTTCTGTTTCCCTCTCCTTTTTATTTTGGCCCACAAACAAACCCCTTCCCCAGCATGTCAACAGCAGTGGGAAGTAACCTAATTAATAGTTCCTTGATAGCCTACCCCACACACGCACACACCCATCCCCCCAGTATCCCACTGGCAATTCAAGAGACCTCTCTAAAGAAAGGAAAATATTTCCATACTAATTAATAACAACATCGGGTATTTCTGGGCGGAAGGATCTCGGATTCCCATCTGGGCCTATATCTCTCGAGCTCACTAAGCAATTGTACCTCAAAACACATTTCCCTTTCCAAATCCTTATGTCATTAACTGTTTATGCTGCTCTCTGCATCAAACATCTTTGTCAGCCTGGCTTGTATGTTGACTGGTATATTTGCAATTGAGTTCAGGCTAAATTCCTTCAGTGCTCAGCTTGTCTCTCTCTTTCAGAACATGGCACTTGCTCATAAACCTACATTGCTTCCCTTATGTCTTCTCCGTCAGGATTCATGTGAGCCAAGGACCTTTCCATGTTGTGGTTCTCCAAGGACACAGATGCTACCAGATCCATTTAAAATGTCTCTGCTGCTTGACATCCCCTGACATCCACTCCACTGTCTCTGTTTCTGCCACAACCACTTTTAAAAAATCAAGTGCTGCTTTTGAATCACGTCTGCAGAGATGGAGGAGTTCTCAGAGCTGACTGATCGATGGCACAGATTTTTTTCTATAAGGCTTGTGTCTTCATGTAGTAGTATAGTCCCACTACTGTCTTCTTGTGCAAGAAGGGAAAAGTAGATGCTTCACTGGGTACTGTGTTTAGAGTTGGGCTTCCAGGGAAGAGAGGGACCATGTGAGAATTTTTCCATCCTGGCCTGGAATCACCAAAAGTTGTGTCTCCTGCCCCTAGAAATGACCTGAGACAACTAGACTAGTTAGTTCCTCTATATCTTGGGCCAGCAAAAGAATGAAAAGCAAATTAAGACAAATGTGGGAAACACTGGTGCTTCTGAAAAAATACAGAAAGGCAGAGCTCTTCCCAATGAGAAGAAACAATAGGGGTCCTGTACCACCTACCAGTTCCTTAAAGCTGTGACAAACAAGCAAAAGTATTTCCTACAAGCCCTATACAGACAGAATTGTGATAGGAGACACCAGCACTGAAAGAGACTTCCAGACCCCATCCTACACACTAGAGGACACCAGGCTGTCTCCAGGGACTATCAAAGTAGCAGGAACAAGAACAACAGCTACAGAAAGGTTCACAGCAAGAAGATTCCCGTAAACATGGGTCCCTCTTCTACACAGAGTTAGCTTGAAAAATACTTTCAGATAAACGTTTAGATAAAACAAATGCAGAAGGAGCACATTTACTAAGTGGTGAGCTGGCAAAAGGCATCTTCAAAACAGAGCAGTAAAGAAAGACCTGTAAAATGCAACAAACAAGGGAGATAAGTGAGGTGCCTCCACATATTCTGTCGCTGTGGTGCTGCATGCACAGCCTCCACCATGTCACATACTCCACGTGTCCATTTCCTATGCCAGCCTTCTTCTGAAGAGCCTTTTAGAGCCTTAGGAGCCCCAGCTGCTCCCCAAGCCTCCCTACATCCTCATAGCCCCCAGAGCCTGCCTGGCCACAGATTTGCCCAGTCTCCGCAAAAAAAACCTGCACAGCAATGCCTTGCACAGCAAAGCATGCGTTTCCATCCACAAGGCTGAAAGAAGGAAGGATGGAAGGAACGGCAGAAGAAAGGATCCCCTTTTAAAGGAGAGGGAAGAAGGATGGCAACAGAGGCAAATAGGAGGGAGAGTGAGAGGGGCCATAAATTCCCTTCTAATTCCAAATAATTCCGATTACATGGATGAGTAGTTTTCAATCAGAAAGATAATCTCAAAGATAGATGGCAGGATAATTGCTCGTTGGCGCGACGTAAATATTGTGTCGTTTCTATTAATCTCAGCGAATCGGGTGTCAGGGTTGTCACTCATTCATCAAAACAAATTAAAAAAAACATATTAAAAAAAGAGAGCGATGCTAGAGGGAGGGGGATGTGTATCCAATAAGCAGCTGAAGGCGTGCAAGGTAATGAATGCTGCTTACATGCTGTTTGTATTTTTTGGTTTATAAAAGCTAAAAGTAATTCAGGGAGTAGGTCTTTATTAACCTCTCAGTAGGGACTGCAAGGGGCAGTGCTGCATGCAGAACAGCAATAGCGCTGCAGAATGGGACTGGGATAGCACAACAGGGGGAAGGAATCAAAAAACAGGCCCCAGATATCAGGACTGGGTAGTCTGGGCAGGAGGTACTGCAGAATCACAGCACCTGGGAGAAAGGACACAGATCACACCATAAAACAAAGGCAGTGCCACCACCCACCACATGTAGGAGTGGACAGGGAATGGAGAGTGGTGTGGGGAGGTTGGCAAACAGGGCACACGGTGCTCCTTGGTGCAATTTGCCAACCAGTTGCAGGATGACAGCGTGTCTCTGCCTCACTGTTATAACCTGCTCCCTGGCACTGCCTCCCTTAGGTGTCGTGCCTCCTCTCCCCAGCCCTGTAACCTGCCTGGCCTCAGGCACTCTCCTTATGGGGCAAATACAGCCCTTCAATCCCCTGGCCAGGCAGTAGCCTACTCTCTTGGTTCGTTTCTGCTGACCCAGCAGGAAAAAGCACCCCCATTTCGCAGCACTCTCCCATTCTGAAGCGACCCCTCACTTGCCTGGGCCCACACCTACACGTAATAGCTTGGGTCACACACTGGTCATTCACCATTATATCACCCCAATTGCACACCTAATTTCCTTGGGAAGACCCTCATTCCACTCTGATATCTCTTTCCTGTGGGTTGACACCTCTTTTCCCAGGTTAGAAGCCCTAATCATAGCATCTGTGCATGGGATTTTCTCTGGTGAGTGCTGGTCTGAAACCACCACTCACAGCACAGAGCTGGCACGGGTTTGCGGGTCCAGACAGCTTGGAGCAAATGACCTCAAAGCAAAGGCTGCCCACGTACCTTTCTCCTTTCCCAGGGATATAGTCACATCACTCCAAGAGTGGAAAACTTGCACTATAGACCATAGCCTTCAGCCATGCCATCCTGTGCTGCGCCCCACAAGAGCTGGTGGACCCATCTAGAAAAGCATTTGGACAGATGAATGCCCCAGGAAACTCAGCTGTGGGCAGGAAGCAGTTCATAACTGAGCAGGGAGGTTCTCCCAGTCAGAACTAGTTGGGCCTGCTGCTCACTGCTGTGATGTGACAGGGAGTCCTTACCGTGCATCACGACCATCTGAAATCACTGAGGATCCTGTGGTCCTCTCACAACAAGTCGCCTCAGTTTGGTGTTGCCTATGTAGTATTTTTGTGGGGCTTGAAAGCAACTGTTCCTTTCCCTGCCTGCAGTCTGGAGTGGCCACAACACTGCTTGAAGCTTGGGCTCTGACTGATGTGTTGCAAGTACTTTGGGATGAAAGAAATGCAAAGGTATTATGTTTTTAGACCAGGCTTAGTCTGTCAACTAAGACAAGTTTTACCCTCCTGAGCTCCAGGAAGAAGCTGACAGATTTTGGCTGTAAGATAGCTTAGTGCTTTGCAAACAGCCTGCTAACACAAGGACCTGAACCAGTGCCCAGTGGCTGTCTTCACTAAACGGATTTGAAAAATGCTAATATTTCATCCCTGGCCACAACAGCGTTTCTGTTCATTTACTGCTGTTGTTTGTTAAGTGAACTTATTTATTTAAAATGCCATTCTATGGGCAGCTCCTGTTGAAAGCTGGAAACAAATTCCCCATGGATGTCCTCATGCCAGGCTATGGCAGACCTGGTCCCAATGTAGGCCAAGATTCATTAGGATTGAGTGCTGTTCTCACTGCACGGTCCTCTGGGACAGACGGAGCGGAGAGACTTGTCCCAGCAATACTTTTAACCTGTCAATCCAGCCAGCAACGCAATATCCGCTGGGGATTTCAGCTGCTTCTGTGATCCTGCCTTATCTCCCTACATCCCCTGGCATGCCCGCCACTCGGTGAAATGTCACTTCTCTCTCCCCTTCTTCCAAGATGGAAGTGAACTTGTGTGCCTGGCAGGGGGGCTGACAGACATGAGCTGAAAGGCTGTCAAGGACCCACTGAAAAGTGGGCAAGCCATGCTGTGTCAGATTTCGGGGTCTAACACTGCAGCTTTCTGTCTGCTCTTGGGCCAGCTCTAAATGGAGCCTTTGATAGGCAGCCAGGCAGCTGTCATCACAGGGTCAGCCTCAGAAGCAGGAGGGTACGAGCACCTGGGAAGCACATGCCAGTGCGCGGAGAATAGCAGCAGCATTGTAAGGCTGGGCACTGCCGGGAACCAGGGGCGCTGGAACAAGGGGAAGGCCGAGCGTTAGACAACGGGATGCACCGAGTGCATCTGTCCACAAATCCCAGAGAAACCTCAGTTCCACGGTGACTTCGCATGGGTGAAATGCCACCACAAAACCAGCCTCCTAACTCCTCAGTGCTCATCTCTCTCGCTAAGAAATTAGCCTAAAGGAAACTCCTAAGAGGGGAAAATGTGCAAAGAAAGTTATCTCTGATAACCACTCAATGTCATATCCCACTTCCCATGAGTGGGGACAGCAGTGGCCTTTTACTTTCCTGTGGCTGAACTCAGGGCACCTAAGCACGAGTAGATGCTCGAGAGCAGCGTGCCTCCTCCCACTACACCACAGCTTTTCCAGCCAGCACCTATGTAGGTCCATAATACAAGAGACTCAGCTCACCCCGATGGCCGTGAGGGAAGAATAAAATGCTACACTGAAAGAGATCTCCATGATTTCTTCACCCAGGGGCCTGATACCCACGTCCATGCAAGCTGGAGTTGCAATTATGAGCCCAATTTACAACTACCAATTAAACCAGTTCTATCACTCCAGAACAAGAGTTGGTCCTTTGCTTAGACTCAGGGAACTTTCAAGTTACACCTGAAACACCTTGAGGTGGGAACCAGCTGACAGTCTGGACCCTCAGATAATGCTTTTTTTCCTTTCCTTCTTCCAGAGACACTCTTGGAAAAACGGCACCTGTGGAGTGAGAGTTCTGTCACAAATGAGAGATTGGATGAAACTGAAAACGTTAGTAAATAATGAACAGCTAGTCATCAGCAAAAGAGCAGGTCAAAAACTCAGTTGCACCAGGGTCTGTGCTAGGACTACTGATATATATTATGAGTGACCTGAAAACTGCTGGTAGAAAACTGCAGATGACAGCTTTGTTTAAATTAATCAAGGTAAATGTGGACTCAGAAGAACCTCAGACTGACAAAGCTGGATAGAAAGGCAGACAATTGAGAGTGAAATCTAGCATCAGCCAAAGCCAGGCAGGGCAGACTGTATTCAGCACTTCCATAGGGCTGGAATTTCCAAATGAATACAGAAAACATAGACATTTCGATGGTAGTGACCTTTAATTCTACAGCAGTGTCAAAAAAAAAAACAAAAAACAACACAAAACACCACTCATTCAGATGCCCCAGGAAGGAAATACTAAGTGATAATAGATAGGAATTTTTGTCCCTATGTTCTGTACTCTACAGAGGCACTGTCTCTTAAGGGAAATGCTTTTATCCTTTTTTTTCCCCTTCCTCAGATACTACCATAAAGAGCACACTGGAACTATGCCCTCTCTCAGAGAGAGCTACCACAGTCAGTTAACACTAGATAACTTGTGGATGAAGACAGTAAGAAGAAAAGTGCAAAGCTGAGAGATGAAAGTGCCTGAAGAAACCACTGCAACACACTTCTTTGCAATAGGAGCATGGCACAGCACTCAATGACAGTAAAAAGCAAGTCCTCATTTAGAATATATGAAGCCACATTAACTCATGGGACTTACCCCCACCAGGTAGCACTCAAGATACTGATTAAGCAGGATTTAAAATAGGATTAATTAGGAGTATGAATTATGAGGTGATCTATACAGGCTCTCCAGTCCTCTGTTCTCTCACCGACAGCAGCCAAAACTTGCTGCAAGAAACTCAGAGTAGTTTGGGATAATCTGCCTCCTAACATTACGATACAAATATAAATTATAATCTCAATAGAGATTCAATTTAAACCTGCAGCATGTGGTGCCCTACTTCCCCAAAACCTCATAAGCTGGTAGGACTCCGCACAGTGCAGGGTAACGGTGCTCCTACAGAACGTTCCTACAGAAAGAGATTAGAACTGTACATTGCTGTCCCCTCACCTGGCCAAGGCACCACCAACTGGATCCACCTTCTAGGAGAAAAGGCAAAGAATACCCACGCTTGGAGGCTGAAGTCAACCTCAAACCAGCAGGAGAAAAAGCTTACCCTCCCGACTGCATGCTCCAAATCCAGCTCTCCTGGAGCACCTCATATCAACCACCCTGGGAAAGAGCACAAAAGGAGCAGGCAGATAATTGGTGCAAATTTGTATGATAACTTGTGCATCTTAGCCCACCTAGGTTTATTTCAAGTGCCGGATGCCTCCTTTCTGTATAAATCCTCTGCACCTTCTTCTCTCCAGACCTCCCTCCTCTGTCCCTCTAGATGAGGAGATAGCTGTGGGCACCAGAAGCTACAGGAAGATAAGTCTGACTTGTTACCCAGAGGCAGAACAACTGCACTAGCCATGTGAACCCAGCTTGCCGGGGTCAGGCTACAGAGCACTGCAGGATACAAAAAGCCATCAAAGGGAAAAATGATAATCTTCCTTCCCTGGTTACATTTCCCAGCTCTGCCTCACCCTTCCCTGACCTTTACAGACTGACAACCCACTAAAGATGAACATACACACACAGACACACACACCCCTTGCACACAGCATTCCCCACACTGTGTAACAGCCCAGGACCAGCCAGCTCCAACACTCGGTGGCATCAGGATTGATGCTACCCTATGAAAACACTTCTATTATACATTCCCTTTAACCTGCTCCACTTAGGATGGGATAGGCACAGCAGAGCCTCTCCAGACTGGTGAGTACAAGCTCATCCTAGGAAAAGTTCGCTCACTTCCCCTCAGTCTCTGCCAGCCTCCCCGGAGCACTATGAGGACTGTACAGAGACTTCACTGCATGAGCACCTGTGGGGACATCCAGGGCCCCGCTCACTCCTGCTCCCATGCAGGGCAGCACAGCACTCATGGCTCCCAGCTGTGAGAAACGCAGACCTGCTCTTCAAGGGATGGATTTTCAGAGTCCTCTGGACAGTGAGGCGATGTGAGAAAGGACACCTCCAGCTAGCAGGGAACACAGGGGTATATTTACCACGTGTCCCAGCTGAAAAGCAGGAATGTCAGGGCCATAAGGCAGCATAATCTGCAGCAACGGCCCAAGACAATCTAGGCCTGACAGTAAGGCAGATTCCCCAACAGCACAAAGGGTGAATGCTAACCTCCTCCAAGAGCCCTGCTGCTCCATTTTGTCTCTCAAATGCCAAATTGACAACACACAGAGTCCAATGTCACAACAAAAGCCTGGAAGCCCTGGTCCTGAGCCTGGCTCACCCACATTAACACCTCCCTGGCACTGACTTCATTACTTCCCTGCTCCTCTGTTTCTCCACAACAAGTTTCTCTGGGGATGGTGTTGATCAGGGTGGCCATGCTTGAGCAGCTCTCTGGAGATGCTGGGAAGGGAAAACTGGAGAAGGACAGAGCAGGTTGGTTACAGTGCATTTGGTTACGGATTGCACTCCTTTCCTGCCTCCATCAGCCTTCTGCTCCTGCACTGCAGCCAAATCCTTCTGATCCCACACCTGGACCCCATTCAGACCCCTTCTGTCACTGATTAGCTACATTGCCCTGAGGGCACCCTAAAGGCAGAGCTCCTTACAGAGGGCACAGGCCTCTCCAGAGCATGCTCACGGACTCAGCTGTATGCACACAGCGCTTCTGACCACACTCCCACTGGCTAATCCATCAGCACTCAGACACAGACTACATGGCTATCCAAACCTCACGGAGGCCTCTGGGAGGATTTCCACTGACTTCCACAAACAGTGAGTCAGACTCATTTGTCTCTCCAAGGAACACATTCTTAGGATTCCCCCCATGGACAGTAACCTACCAGTCTCCAGATACCAAATGACTAACCTCACATGGCTGCACATCCTCCTGGCACTGCAGACTTTCAGGCTTCTCTTCTCCAAATATCATGTTCAATCTGGTTTGCTTTCACTTGAATGTTTCCTGGCACCAGGGACCTTTATTTCATACCATTGTTTCTAATTTCCAAATCCCTTTGGCATTGCCACACCACAGTCACTGGTTACAGTGCTCCCAATTTAGTATCCTCTGTGGATTTAATTAATAGTCTCCTTACCTCCTCTTCTATACATCTAATGAAAAGGATTAATCATACCAGGCTGAATGCTGATCCCTGTCCCACCTCACAGGCCATCTCATACCATTACATACCAGCTTTTCAATGGCTAAGACAAGATCTTTCTGTCTCAAACTTATACGATTCTTTTCTGATGATCATCCTTTGACCAGTTTTCAGTGTCCACTCTCTTTCCTACCTGGAGGACAAATGAACACTGCTAATGGGATTTCATATAGCAGAATCAAACACTTCAGTAGGACTCAGATACACGTAAAATATCAGACAAGAATGTGAGTGAACAAGCAAAAGCAACTGAAAGCTAAGAACACTTGCCTGGCCTGGTTTACTCTCCATACTGTCTTCACAGATGTCATTACCTGCTCCTAAGAGCTCCACGTCATTTCTTTCTCTTTTCCACCTCAGTTTCCAAGGAGATACATCCACCAGAAGAACCTCAATACTTCCACCACCCCTATCCCTTGCTTCCAGCCTCCCTTGAGCACGTTTCTCCTCACGTCATTTTACACTAAAGCTGGGAGTAAGAAAAACAAAGGTACATTCTGAAGAGCTCAAGAATTTATATAAAGGTATCTGCAGTAGCTGGAGGTACTTGCATTTGCACATAAAGGCACATTCAGCCCTGGAAAGCTCCCCACTGCCACATGCCCTCACTTAGAAAAGGGAGCACTCTGGAAAAGGGGAAGGGGTAGGACCCCCCATTTCTGAGCAGGACTGCTTCACTCACCTGAGGTCTGAGCAAAGCAACATCTGACACTGCTGAAACCTGCCCTCTTGCCCTGGGGCCAGCAGCAGAAAAAAAGAGGTGCTCTGGATGGGCACCTCTTCCTCTCTCTCAGCCTTATCTCCTTTGTTCCTGGCCAAACTTCTCACAAGAAGGAAGTGGCCATAGAAGGCGCTCAACATCCAGAGGCACTTTGCAGCTTCAATTACAACTGCTGCATTTAAGTTACCTGTGGATCACTAATGATGATGCTGACAGATATATCTCAAGAAGAACGAGACCAATGCTCTACCTATCTCATTCTGAGGCCTGAAAAAAAAAATCAATTTGTTATCTGAACATCCCTCAAGGAAGATGGCAGGGCAAATGTGTCCTTCCCATACGCATACCATTTGCTGGGTTGGAGCACAGGTCCATTTTCCTCCTCAGGGAAGGCAAGATACACTGCTTCCCAGAATGTCTCAAGATTGATACAAGACTACTATGAGCGGGCTAACAGATTGGTTAAAACTTGATTGGAAGATCAGTCTCAGAGGGCGATGGCTATATACTACCTCGAGGTCAGTAACAAGATGTATGCAGGGGTGCATCCTGAGACCCGACCTATTTAAAATCTGTATGGATGATTTGGAGGATGAGAACGTGCTTTGTCACATCAAGTTTGCACTTGACACAACACTGGGGGAGGTGGTCAATATACTCAAAGCACGGCTGCCATCCAGAAGGACCTACACAAGCTGCAGGAATTGGGCTAAGATGAACCTTATGGAATTCAACAATGACAAATGCAAAGTCCTACACCTTGAAAGAAATAATACACTGCAGCAGTACACAGCATGCAATGCCTGGTTGGGCAGCAGTTTTGCTGAAGAGGACCTGGGGCCTGATAGGCAGTAAGCTGAGTAAGAGCCAGCAGTGTGCCCTGGCAGCAAAAATGGCCAACAGTACCCTCAGCCCTATTCACAGGACCTCAGTTAGTAGGAATGTAATTATTTCCCTTCAATTGACACTTGTCAGACTACATCTTGAATATGGTGTTCAGATTTGGGGGCCTCAGTACAAGAGAGAGATTGACAAATAGGAGCAAGTTAAATGGAAGACGAACAAGGTGGTCAGGGAAGCTGGAGTACGTGCCTTGCAAGGGAGGACTGAGGGCACCAGGCTTGTTTAGCCTGGAGAAGAGGCAGCCTTGGAGGGACCTAGCAGCAGACATTCAATTCAGACACCTACCAGGAGCTTACCAAGAGCCAGACTCTACAGAGGTATGCAGAGGGATGTCAATACACAACAGATAGAAACAGAAACAAGAGAGGTTCACAGTGGATAGAAGAAAAAGCTTTTCCAGCATGAATACTGTCAAGCATTGGTACAAGCTGCACAGAGAGGCTGTGCCATCTCCATCTTTGGAGGTTTTCAAGATGTAACAGGATAATTTTTATCAAGAGCCTCCAAAGATCTTGTCACTGATCTCACTTAATACTTAAAATAAATAAAAATTTAAAAGTCCCATGAAACTCAGGGAAAGAGTGAAGCGTTGATAGTGAAGTTCCCGTATTCTGAAAAGGACAAATGGATGTTGTCAGGGAACTCCAGATCGGTTAAGCTTGATCTCAGCCTGGACAAAACAATGAAACAGTTAATTCAGAATTATTATGGGAAAAATAAAATCAGAGGCTAAAAATATAATGGAAACTAGGTCTTGTTAGGCTGCTACCCTGCTGCCTTCTCTCTCTGGCTCTTTCTTCCTTTTTTTCTAAGGCAGGATGACAAGCTCTGGGCTAGGCTGCAGGAGAGAGGGGGGCAGACCTTTGCCCAAGGACTGGCAGGTAAGAATGCTGGAGAGAGCCATGTCCCCATGGAAATAGAGGGGCAGAGCTGGTGGCTACAACCTCTGCTCCTGATTAAAGGCAGGCTGCACGCCTGCCTCTGGAGGAACAAATATCATGAGGAGCTTGGGGCAGTGTAAGCAGCTGGGCAGGGTACTGAGATGTGCCCTGGTCTGAAGCAAGGAGGACACTGGGCAAAGTTGTCAGGAACCAGTGTCTCCCACCATCTTCATGAGCAGATGAGAACAAAGGACAAAATTATTTGCTTCTAACTTCCTTCTATTACATCTCAAGTAGCAAATGCGTACTGTGAGCAACCTACATGGTATGCAATCTATGGATTAAAAACTGGCTTCCCATTTGAGATCCAAGAGCGTCTGTCAGTGGTAAGACAGCACTAAACAGAGACTAGCAGAAGCTTGCCTTGGCCCACTGCAATTCCAACTCGTTGGTTGACATACTACATACAGATTGGTGGAATGAATTAAAATGAGGAGAGAGGCTACTCTCAACCACATAATTATCACCATTCCTTATAACTCAGCAACACGCAGCCCAACGCAAAGTACAAAGTGGGACTGATGCTGCAGGGGATCAACACAGAGGCAGACTTGGGAGTCCCAGGCACAACACGAGCTCTCATGTAAACCTCGTATCTATCACGTGGGAAAGTTAGAGGAATGGGTAAGCATCTTGCATGCATCAATAAGGCAGTCAGGGGATCCCTTGCCCCACAGCAGGTGCAAGCTTTTTGCTCCCTTGTTTATTCAACACTGAGAGGACACAGCATGGCAAAGCACCTGAGAGCAGTGCGCCGGTCTTGTCGTCAGAAACATAAGGAGTTCCAGAGCCAGAAGGCTGAAGGGTGCAGCTTCAGATTGAGGTATTGCCATGCTGCCTCCTCATGGTAAGGGGAATTATGCGACAGACGAGGCAGATGAACTCACAGTGGCTTAGGGCCCTTTGCACAAGCTTAGTTACAACATGGACAAGTGTTTATGAATCCTTACAGACATTCTGCATGAACTTCTGTTGCAGGAATTTGTTTGCACCCTGAGCAGGATGCACCATCATGGATTGCTGCAAGACAGACTGTGCACATCTGAGAACTTATTAAAAGCTGTCTACGGAGGATGTGCGACAGGGCTCTGTGGAGATATGGACAGATTGCACAAGGTCACTGGAGACATGACTGGCTCACAGCTAGCCCGGTTAGTTGTATTTGCTCTTTCCAACAGCTCAGTTCCCAAAAAAGACTCTCATCTCTATCCTTCAGTAATCAGTCAAGGGTCAAAAGAAATGCAGAAACCATCCCAGAAAATGAAAGGAAAGCTGATTTCATACAACCAATTTCCCTTTTACTGAGAGCTGCCACAAATAGTCCCCAGTGCAAGTCCTCTTTGATACGTAGGCTAAGAGACAAAGTAGTTCTGAGTGCTCCTGTGTCACTCCATAAAAGCACCGCAATAGCCCACAGTAGCTGACCACTAGCGCCCTACCACTACAGTTCCTGCTCTGTTCCTCACGCTCCTTTTTTGCCAGGAGGCATTGTCTATTCAGTCCTTGCTGGATTGTTTTGTGGAGCACTCTGATTAGAGCTGAACCAAAATCACCCAACCCTTGTGGACCTTTTTTTTTCCCCCTCCTACTATCAGAATGAGATTTCATCTTGATGTTCAGAGCCTGGAGACCCAGAGGCCAGAGGTCACCACACGATCCACTGAGCCACCCAGTCCCTAGATCACAATGTTAACAAATCACCATTTATCTTTGTTACTGCAGCAAGTGTCCAAGGCAAAACGGTGCCAAAGATCACATCTGTTGGGATAACCTATTGATTTGTGTCATATTCTGCCCAATCCCTATTTTATTCTTGCTCAAGCAGAGGTCAAGGCAGGTTAAAAATAACTCCTTCAGTCTGAGGTGCTGGACTGAGGAATTTAAAGGCAGCTTGTTCTTCCCAAGGGTGGGGGCTCAAAAAAAATCTCTCCAACAAGCAACAGGAGTAGTAAAGCAACAGCCATCACCAGCAAGAACTTGCACTTGGGGAACTCATGCCATGAGAGAAGGTTTTGCAGCTTTAACTAGAAAACTTTTTTTTTTTTTTTAAGAGAGAATAAATCAGTCTTCTTAGTTCATTCAAGCAACTAAGCATTACAAAAGTTTACGTGATGTACATACACAGTGTATGCTCTGAAGTACCAGCGCAGGCTGGTGCAGCTTCTATTACAGCATTCACACCTCCTAGCCAAAGTACACAGACCAGCATCAGCATAATTCATTGTCCTTATTCCACAGTAAGTTACATTTTTGAGCTTTATTACAGGGGTAAAAGGAACAAAAAGATCAGAGTTGAAGGTGTTACTGCTGTTCCTAATACTTATGTTCATGTATCATTTTTGTCAGAGAACTCCCCAGGTAGATGCAAATTTTTATTTATATTATTTTATCCCATTTCAAAACACTTTACACAGGAGTTAAATTGCCAACACTTTAGAGATATTTTACCTTCCATTAAAATTATGGCCTGTAGGAAATTAAATTTTAAACTAATACACATTTCCCCAGCTTTTTCATTAAAGAAACATAATGTTCGTTCAAAGCAGAAAACAGATCTTTAGAGCATCTACATGGCCTCCTGAAAATTTTTCCCAATGATACAAAAGAGGATCTTACCTTTACTCTGGCTTCATAATTCCACTCCTATACACAGACGAGTAAGAAAGTAGCCCAGTTTATTTCATCTTCTAACGCCAGAGTTGCTGATATTCTTACTAAAGCTCAGCAGGTTCTAAGGGAGCCCTAACAAGTGGACAAGTCCTCTTTTTCTCTCCACACAAATACACATTTGAATATAGTTCATCTAACGAGCACACTACAGAAGGCCTCTGAGGTCTTCTGCAGAAGGAAGGAGATTAAAGCAACCTGTGCTACCAGGTGGTAGAAATAACCACTCTGATGGAGAGAGAGAGAAAATAAAACCTCCATCTTATTAACAGTCCTATTACCAGCACCTTGCCTGTGGAGGAAAGGGTATCAAGAACTGCAATGAGTCTCAGAGAATTCCCTTGCTTATCCGATAAAATCCCGATAAAATTCCTTCCCTTTCCATTTCCTCCTTGGAGCTGAGGGGCCACTGCATTTTAGGAGCGTGCTTTAGTCATAGCACTCTGGTCAAGAAACAACAACAAAAACTAATTGGCCTTGTGTAGAAGAAGTAGTGTGGCCAGGATGGTGTGCAGCACCTCCTTGGGAAGTGAACATGCAGAAACCCCACCTCCGACAGGACGATGGTGTAAAACTTCCCAGATGCAACATGAAAAGCCTTTGTATGAGGTAGTTTACTGAATTACAGCAATAAAAGCTGGGCTCTGTGTCTGATGATCCAGACATCAGCCACCTTACTGCTGTCACAACAAGCACAAGAAATATCAGAAGGGGCTGATGTTCTCCTGGACTTGCAGAGAGGCACAGGAGGTGCAGCCATTTCACCCTTCCTCAGCATCCTGCAGTTTTGGCAGAGACGGCAGGGGATACTAGCCAAAACCTCTCCTAGACACCACCAAGAAACACCTGTTAGTCCGCAAAACTGCTGTGTCCCATGGCTAAGCAGGCCCTGAGATCACTGACCGTCGCAGGATCCCGCATGCAGCAGCCAGCAGGTGGAAGAACCAAAGAGCAGCTGAAGTCCCAGCTGTGCCACGCTCACCTATGTGATGCACGCTCCGAAGTCACCTCCTCCCGCAGACATCCCTTCACTGGGTGTTTCTCATGCAGGAGGGCAGAGCCCAGCGCTGGGCTGCAGGAGCCAGCCACGATGAGAGTCAACCAGCTGTGGCTGCTCATTTACAGGTTAAAGAGGAGACCTCCAGCGCAGCCAGAGGCAGGAGGCAGCAGGGACCTGGCGAAGCACTCCCCTTTCTGCTCCCTCTCGAGCGGTTCTGTGGGCGATTACTCCGGAGCACCCAGCCATACCGAAATCAATAAACAATTTCTACGCAGCTCGGAGGACTTTGCCACACTTAATAAAAGTCTCCAGGCACAGTTACGGCTTCATTTCACCTTAACGTCTTCTTTAACTGCCCCTGCTTTTCAAGATCAATTAGAAGCACGTGCAAAGAGAATAAAAACAAAACAACAACAAAAAACAACGGGAAAAAAACAGATGCAAGGTCAGCTAGGCAGCCCAGCTCTCCTCCTCCCCTCACCACTCTCCTAAGGGGCACGTGTAAATACAGGGACTGACAGGTAACTCATACCCATTACAGCCCCTGGTTCTGGGCACAGACCAGCACAAGACCAGCCTTATTTCCGAGAGCTGGGCTATCTGGTAAGACTCAGCTGAGCCTGTAGGAGAAACCTTTGTTCCCTGAAATTTCAGGGCAAATTCAGGACCCCATAACAATTCCGAATACAAAGGGTTGGTTTTAACTCTACCTATCCTTGAAAGGGATACAGCACAGGCACCTTTGAACAGGTCTTTGTCTTGTCCTCAGGTGATTCCAGTCTCACTATCACAACCGTGCCTTGGCTTCTGATGAGACATCCAGAACCCCGCCACTGAATCATCCTCGATACCCCAGCAACTGACAAGAGGGAAGGGGTAATGATGGGTAACTTCCTTTAACAGGAACTGGGGGCAACTAACTGCATTTTGGCCTCTCCTCCAACCTTGCAAATTAGGGTACTAATATTGCTTTGATGTTATGTATTCAGGTTGAATGTATTATAAAGAGTTGTGTTTTTTTGTTGTTGTTTTGCTTTTTGTTTTGTAATGACTGCAATAGCTGGTTCTGCACCTGGGACATAAGCTCTTGCACAAACCATAGGACAGTGACTTTGTGGAGGACCTGGCCCATGCACCCAACCTGCAGTCCCTAAGAGGCTCCTCGAGTCCAAATGCTTCTTCAGATAGAACCCAGAGTCCCTGCCCTCGCTTTGCTGAGCCTGCTGGCCACCATGGCTATTCAGTCAATATCAGCTGAACCAACTCCATCATCATTTTGCAACATTTTAGACCTATGAAAATTAAGATTAAACAGCTCCATGCCCCTGACGTCACCACTGCCTTCAGTCCTTTAACCAAAACTGTACAGTACAAACTGACTGAAATCATTAAAACTCACCAATTCTTCTAATTGCTGCAGGAATCAGCAAGGGAGTATCTTGTTTGCACTCATCCCATCAGACATGGGAAGGAGTCAGCAGAGAGAAACCCTGGGCAAGCAGCCCAGGGGGGCTGAGCCATCCAGAAAAGACACTGCGGAACTGCCTCCACTTGGTAGCGTTAGCCCAGGAAGTACTATTCCCAGAGGTAATAGTTTGGCCTCCTAGATTGCTGTTAGAGAAATGGATCCTCCCACTGAAAGCACAGCTTGAGAGCACGAAGCATGGGGACTGCAGAAAGCAGGACACGACTTACCACCATGCCACTGTCACCAGGAAAGCATCTCCCCAGCTGAGGCCTCAATTCATAAGTGCATCTATACTGAGCGTGGGTCTCCTATTATGCCTCTTTCACAGGAGCAAAGAGCAAAAGGGAGGAAGCTTGGGGACAGGCAGACACCGCTCTCCAGCTGGCTCCCACTGCTTTGGTATGGCACACAGAGAACTAGATGCACGCATGCAGTCATTGCAGCAGTCTGGCTTTTGGGATGAAAAAAATCCACACAGTGGATAACGAAGTAAGGTGATATAAAGAGCAAAACTTCACTCAGCTTTCAATCCAAATCATATTTCCCTGATAATATCTCCAAAATGTGGGCTGTGCTCCCCAAAGAGATCTCTATTCCAAACACATCTACTTAATATCTTGGTTCCTCTTCTTGCCTATACATGCCTTCAGACACCCATCTTTCCTGTTACCTTTCAGTGTGCCTTAGCTGGTATCTTGGGATGCCCTGGCTCAGTTTCTGAAAACTAAGAACCTGTCAAGAATTCACCAATCTCTCTTTTTTTGCATTTTTATTTCACACTGATGTCATCACAGATCAATTGTCACCCTCTCTTTTATTAACTGTGGCCTACACCTTGTCTCTGCTTGGACAGTACAATCTCTGGACAATAAATGCTCCTATTCAAGGCCTGTAAAGCATCAGGGTCAGCTAGACTTCAGTATTGAACAGAACCTTCTAGGGACTACAGTACTATAGAAAGGGAGTTTACAATGACCTACCAGGCTACAGCGATCGCTCAGGGTATCACCTTTGTTGATGGATTGCTTTGCTAAAAAAACACTCCTTACACCTCCCAAATATAAGCACAACTTTTCCAGGAGGCCACCCAGTGACTGATCTTCACATTATCCTTGGTGAAGGAGTTTAAAGCTCTTCAGCCACCACTCACTGGACACCATGCAGATTTCTCTGCATGCTCACCATGAAAACTTCAAAATAACCCAAGTACACATCAGATAGAGTGAAGCACTTCAAAACAGGTTATGCAAACCTGCACCTGGTTATATCCTCATAATTTGAGGCCCCTTAGAGAACACTGAGATCGCCAATATATTAAAGAACACATCAGAAACTAATAGGGTGTTAAATATTTCCAACTGCGAAGAGCTTACATGGCTGGAAGGAGACAGCTCCAGTAAAAGTCTGTATGCTGCGTTACCAGCCTTCAGCAAGAACTGTGATTTTCTTGCTTGCACTATTTTACAGGCTGTTCAAGGCTAAAGAAAATTTAGCTTTATTATTTAAACATGAAATATCTCAGTGATACCCTGTGATAGCAAACTGGTCTTCCTCTTTAATATTTAATTTGTAGAGTGGTTCTACAGCCTTTACTAGTGTGGGGGTACATGGCAGGGCCCAGAAACCATGACCTACAATGGAACATAGCACAAACAGCCACATCTATAAAATCACAGAAAAATACTCTGAGTAACTCCTGGTTTGGCTGGGAGCATTTGGGAGGAAGAGAATGGGGCTAGACAGAACGGACATGGAGGCCAAATAATGAAGACCCCAAACTTGTCACTTACGTGGAGTCACGAAAAACCATCACTTGAAACAATAGAATTCAGTCAAAGTATCACCAAGACAAAGGTGACTTGACATCCCTGACAAAGAAGGGAAGAGACCTCTTAAACCAACAGCTAAGGTGTTTGGAGTCAGAAGGGAACTTTATGCTCCACAGACATGATACTATATATTTATTACACATCAATTTATATCTACATAGAAAGAACAAGTAAGAAGCAAGGTAATCTCCCAGGCTGTGACAAAGCTAGCTTTCTATTTAGAATCCATAACACCACAAATAAAAGAAAGTGCACAGCATTTTCAGAACTGCCCAAGTCTTCTCACCTGTGCATTCAACCCTGTTATGTACACGTACAGTACGGCTGCAAGTAATCTGATTTTTTTTTAATTTTTTTTTTCTCCAATGACCAAACACATGGCTACATGCAAGCAAGACCAGGAGTTAACCATTAGTATTAACAACACCTTGCCTCGACAGATGTAAAACCTCTTTTAATGACCTGATTCTATGAGCACATAAAAGCAAGATCCTCCAGAAGACAGGTAAGAAGCTATTAATCACACACTGTACAAATCAACTAATGTTGTTCAAGGATGAGACCTATCATGGTTGAAGCAACCTTTCTTTTTTGGAATAAGCAAGCACCTTTCTATGGTACTGCCCATATGATGGTTTCCCTATTCAACAGAAAACCTGTCTCAGAGCTGAGTGACCAAGGATCCTTATCAGGATGGGAATTTATATCTAGTAGGATGTCTAAATGGATATGGCAGATAGGAAAATATGAAGATCTTTTTGCATGTGAATGCACATCTTAATTGACCAGGCGTGCTTGGGGCTTTTTCCTTTTTTTTTTTCTTTTTTTTTCTTTTTTTCTTTTTAAATGGTAGTCATTTCTCTTCAGGCCTTCAGGACTCCAGACCATTTAGTGTAGCCAAACTGAATAAAAACCAATTCATAATGATCTGTCATAATACTGTGCCAGGATATGAGGAAATGGACCAAATAGTTTCCCAAAGGGAGATTTATGTTGGAAGGGGAATGGTAGAAAACATGAACCAAGCCTAAGCTTCTGAATATTGTGTTGCGTCCCCTGAGCACAAGAGGGAAATGGAGGGACAGCTTAAGAAACATATCCCTCTACCCTGATCCCTCTACTGCTGGCAAGGCTGGGATTTTATACAGGAAAGAAGAGAGAACTAAAAGAAGGGTCTGGAATAGAAAAGATCAGAGCTCTTTTTCCCTTTGTCAACGTGACAGCCCTAAGGACCCAACAAAGGAATGTATCGGCTTGTCTTCCCCTGTTAAAGATCACTTGAGCTGTGGCGTTTTACTGCACCCTTCCATCCAACTGGATCACCTCCAGTGACACTTATTCTTCAATTAACAGGAGGAAGGATTTAATGCAGGAATGCCCTCATGCTGCTGCCTTGCCAGAGGTGCATGAAGCACTCCAGGACGCCAAGAGGCCTGACAAATACACAATCCTTTGGGATAAGCTCTTTTGTACCTTTTTTTGGGCTGATGTGCTCTCACAACTGAAGTGGAAATGCTAACCAGCAAAACAGGTCATTGCAGCATGTGAAAATGAGAACATTCTGCCCAGTGAACCAGCCTGCTTTAGGCCTTCCCTAGACAAAGATATACGGTCAAATCTCAGGTTCTTTCCAAAAATCTAGGAGCAGACAGGGTAACTGCATTTGCATCCCTGACAATTACTCAGCACAGCCCACCCCTGCCTTGGATGACAACAGCATTGCCCTGGACCACCTCCCCACGAGCACACAGGGGCTGGGGCGCCGGGGTCCCTCTTGCACTGCTGAGGGACACCAGCACCACAGCTGGGCGCACCCAGGGGTGCAGAGCTCAACCCGTGCTGAAGCATCAGCAGCACCCTCAGAGGATGAGCATGGCCTGGCTGCCCTGGGAATATAGCAGGCAGGAGGATACAAAGATCTTCTGGGATTTGAATGCACATCTAAATAAACCAGGCCTGTTCGGGGCCTTTTTTTTCCCCTTCCTTATTTTAAAAGGTAGTTATTCCTCTTCTCGCCCTCAGGATTCCGAGTATTTCAGCATTGTCCATGTGACTAGCTTTCCTCCACCCCATTTACTAAAAGTGGACAAGAAGAAAAACTGTCTGTGCTCACCAGGGATGGATTTGTAAAGCTGGGGGACAGGGCAAGCTGAAAGCTGGTTGTTGATATGACTGTGAACGTGAGGGAGGGCTCAAGAGACACAAAGGTGCAAAAGAATGATCAGCGTGTCCCTCATTCAGAGACAAGTTTCTCACTCCTGTTATTTCCTCACTGGCCATCTTGTCCTTTTTTAGTGAGCACTTAGCAAGCTTCCCCGTCAACCAGCCTTAAGCCTCCCTCCCTTTCTCAAGTGGCAGCCTGCTGTAGGAGGCAGCCGCCTCACCAGGCAGCAATACATGGTGGAGAGAAAATTCCTGTAAGCAGCTTCCTTGTGACTGAAGCAGCAACCTTGACCAGTCACTTCAGAGCCCCGTTACATCCATAATGATACTGTCTCCACCTTTCCCTTCCCCCCAGCATGAAAGATGAGTGGTTGTGTGGAACGAGTCCCCGAGCTGTGATGGGAATCCGTCTCGCTTGGCTGCAAAAAATATATATATCCTGGTATGGCTGTGATGAATCCTTTCATTATTCATCTGCAATTGCCCTGCTACTGCTGCTGTTCCGTTCTCTCTCTCTCTCTTTCTTTTATAAATAAAAATGGAAACAGATTAATGACAAATGTTGACAGTGATTGCTTTTAAGCAGCCACACCTGAACGTGGGCTGTAGGAGAGGAGCAGTGTCACAGCAACATCGGAGGGATGGGAAGACCAGGAAAGACTAAGCAAGAGATGGGAAAAGATAAAGATGCTCACTCCCAGTGGGCTAGATGAGCAGTGACCGGAGCAGAGCATCTTTCTGGTGGTGATGACCTCAATTTGCTCCAACAAGCAAGCTCTGGATTACCAGAGCTACGTATCCAAAATACCTAAAATAACTAGCAGCAGCCATTTGTGCTGTTAAAGATTCCTGGAGAAATGCTTGCAGAAGCTCCACCAGATTATTGACAGGATGAAATGGCAACGCACAGAGACGCAGTCACACACAGCAGACCCCAGCGATGAACAAATACCTGAGAATCCTGCTCATCCCACTCTTCTCCTGGAGACCAGAGAACATCAAAGCCCTAGCTGGTGCAGCCCCTGAACCCCTGAAGCCACTTGTGTCCTGGGAATGTGGCTTGGACAGGCACAGGCAGCCTGTGACCGGTCAGGCCACAGGCGAACAGTGACTGAGAGCATCCAACAGAGACAAACCTGGCCTCGTGACACCCTTCCCTGTCCACTCCCACTGCATCAAGGAACATACCAAGTCCTTTACTCAAGCAACACTCCAGGAAGCTGCATTAATTATTCCCAGTTAATATTTCACTTCTTTATTGAAGAAAGGACAGGTGAGGAAGAGAAGCTGCAGAGGTGGTATCCAGGCCTTTGAGAAAGAACAATTGACTCCCTTTATTTTTACTTCAGATCCTCACAGCCATTCTGAGCAGATGGGCTGCAGGTGGCAAATTGCTCTCAAGATGCTGCCTTCTCACAACCAAACTGCACGCATCCTGGCGCACCATCTCCTGATCCATACTTCAAGTTCTCTCTACAGACAAGGGGAAGACCTGACTTCCAAAAGGGCCAACTGCTCAGCGTCCCACACACTGCTGCAGCATTGCAGCCATTGCACGTGCCTTAGTATTTAGCCCAGATGTTGCCCTTCAGACCTTCTAGGTGCTGTGTACACAACCCCTGCTCAATGGAATCAATCTTCTCTCCCCCACGGGAGGGACAGAAGTCATTCTCTTGTCCTTCACACCTACTATACTATTACCCAAACCAGCAAGGGATCTAGAGGTTATGTTCATGTTTTTCCATTCTTCTCTTTGCTTTTTATCTCCTCCTCCTCCACATACAGATTGAGTTCTCTTATCATTGATGTATGTCTCTCTACCCCATGATCATCTCCAGCAACTGTAGTCTCCTCCTCTAGGTCCCACACTTCCTACCTTGAACACCACCTATCCACCCAAAGATACCATCTCTGCTAAAAGAATCCTCCAAACCATTTCCATGGCTAGCTCACCTCTGATTACACCCTCTAGCTGGCTCCTTATTCCCATCAAACAGTTTGGCATCACATTTGAGACCAGAGATGTGCATGGACACATTGCTGTTTGCTCCTTGCCAGCCTCCCACTTAAATAAAATCATTTTCGTTCTTCCCTCAGAATTGCTCCTGCTCTTCTGTGCCAAGCCACCCTCCTGTCCTCCTCAAAGCTGCTCACACTGCTCCTTGGACTTCTTTCAACAGCAGCTAATGCAAGACATTACAGCACAGGAGCCTGTGCCAACACCCAGCGCACAAACAAAGACCAGATACATGAGAAGAGGGAACACACCGTCGGCATTTAATAACGAACACTAATTGCAAACAGGGGGATGGAGTTCTCCATCCCTGTTCTCTCGGCAGCCAGAAGCCATCTGAGCCAAGCGACATGACCACAATCCAGGACCTGCTCGTTGCTGAATAGACCCTGCTCAGCAGCTGCCACCAGCCTGCTCGGTGTCTGACCGATCCACTGGACAGCCCCTTGGAGCCTTCCTCGTGTCCCACCAGTGCAAGGACACAGAAATACAAGGCCCTTAGGCAACTTCAAAAGCTTTTGGGGCCTGCTGCAGATTCACTCTGCAGTACTTGTGAAGTTCTAACTTTCCTGACCCTCTGGTTTTCTTGAGAAGATTGCTGTACAACCCCTCCCAGGACACTGCGGAGCACGCTGTTTGTAGGCCGCAACATCTCAGAGCCTCTACTGAAAGCGGCTGCAGAGGACAGTACGCTTCTTTAGTAACATTCTTGTTCACCAGAAAGGCTGTTCTCATCACACGCCTTCTTAGATCAGAGAGATGCCAAGAGGTTTTCATCGTTTTGTCCCATCGCCCACTACTCCATGCAGATAAACAAATCACCCCTCAGGAAGCGATCCACCTCAAGGCCACTTTGGATTCTCTAAAACAGACAATCCCCCTTCAGCCATAATCCCTTTTTTAGGCAGCATATGCAGTTGTCTCACAGGAAATGTCCCATCTTACCTTTTTATGGTGCAAAAACCCATACGGAACACCCGAAGAGGAGCACAGTTCCTGGCGAGGCAGTTCCATGTGACTTTACAGCCCCCACAAAGCACCTCTTGCAGCCTTAGGCTGTGTGGAGTTGCCATGAGCTGCTGAATCCCTTGAGAACACGGGGTAGTGGGCACAAGTCTGTGAGTGACTGCACCAAAGTTAGAAGCTTAGTGCTGCCAGTTGGGTGAGTCTCCCTCCTTCACACTCTTCTTTCCCAGGCCTTTCCCCCAGAGCCCGCCCACCTTCCAAGCCCCAGTCCTGCCCTCATGCCTTGTATTGCCTCTGGCACTCCTCACACACATCAGTTGAGCCAGATCAACTGATTAAACCAGGAGAAAACAAGTTTTTGTTTTTGTTGGTCTTGTTGTTTGAATTTTTGTTCCCTTTTAGTTAGTCTCCTGGTAGGGGGTTAATGCAACTCAGAGGTGTCCAAGGAGTTCAAGGATATCACAGCCAGGCACAGGAAGACGATGGGGTGGAAATGGAAGGAGGCGGCTTCCCTGTTCAGATGCGATGAACTGCTTACCTCACCCCATGGCATTTGCACCCTGTATTTTCAATGAAGAATATAATGTCCCTAAAAGTACAGCCAACTGCGAAGACTTTGCAGAATAAGAAAGTAGCAGCAAAATGGAAGGTCAGCACCCTTCCAAGTTTCTGTATGCTGTAGGGTTTCAGCTCCCACAGACATTCAAGATGTTGGAAACCCTCTGAGTGCACTGCAGCTGAACTCACCATCCCAATCTATCCACCTGCCTATTCAGTCCTACACATGCTACACACTGCTGTAGTCCTCACTGCTCTTCTAGGTTGATTTTAACCTCTTCTCTCTCTCAGTCCCCCTCAGTATCCATCCCTCTCCTCAGGCTCTGGGCCAGTAGTTGCATAGTTACTGGTGGAGTTATTGAGGACAGCACCAAGAGAGAGTTTCAGCTTTTGCCTTGCCTTAGGAACTCTTTTACTAGTTTTGATGATGTTTTTCAAACGAACACCCTGCATTAACCCACATGAGATTTCAGGCTCACCAGCGCTGACCAGATTTGCACTCTGTGGAAAGACAGAAGATCTGGGGTCTACTGACCTTCACACCACATTGCAAAGTCCACCTTTCATTCAAGCTTAGGCTCTTCATGTCATCTCATTAAACCTAAGTAATAGGATATAGTATTCATATGGATATAAACTGCACAAGCAAAGGCCTAGTCCGGCCTCTCTTTTTCTTCCTTATCCTGCCCCTTGTGTCTCACAGCTTCACCCCTTTGCCCTTGTTCTGACTCTTTCCTGATCCTCCCATCAGGTGACAATTTGAATTTTAAAGCCATTTACACTCCAAAAGGGGCATAATCAGATTTTTATCCCATACTTTTCTGATGTGACTTTTTTATTATGACATCAAGTACTGACCCATAATAAGGATGTAAATGCCCACTTTAATGTCTATTACCCATATCTGCAGATGCATATAAAATTATAGTATCATCACATAACTACATATTAACCTCTTGAGCTCCATGACAGACAAGCTCTCCAGGGAACACTGTATTCCAATTTCCAATTACCAGCAGCAGTTCAGTGACAAGCAGTAGAAGTTGTACTCATCCATACCGCAAACACTCAAGGTGCTCGCAGAATGACAGAGAACTCACATTCTGAATACACCAGGTATGGTGTTTTCAGTTCCCAGCTTTTTGTGACAAGAATTTGAGTCCTTCCCATGAACAAGTACCACAGTTACATTTAAGTATACATACAGGTGTGATGTAGCTTACCCAAAATCAATTTGTGGGTTTCAGCAGAGCTGCATCTGAGTCACACGGCAGTGCACAGTCATCTCTTTACACACAAGGAGTAGCGGAGAGAGCATAAGGTGTACAGCAACACTACGTGTCATCTCTTATGCCTCTGAAGAGCAAAACATGCACTTTGCTCAGAAAGTACCCATTTAGCACAGGTGTAAAGGTGCAGTGTGTGAGCAAGGGATGATGTGGTCCACAATGCTTTATTGCATGAATCAGGATACCACAAGCGCAGCTACCTGTCCCATCTCAAGGTGGTATTTGTGGAAATTCAAGGAAATTGAGACATTTCTGATTTTTCAGGTTAAAGGCATCTGCTTACATCAGGAATTGGGTGTTCATCTGTGAACAGAGCCTGTGAACCACATCTGAAACAAGAATCATAGAATGGCTTGGGTTGGAAGGGACTATGAAGATCATCTAACTCCAATCCCCCTGCCATGGGCAGGGATTCCACCCACTGGATCAGGTTGGCCAAGGCCCCATCCAGCCTGGCCTTGAACTCCTCCAGGAATAGGGCATCCACAGCTTCTCTCAGCAACCTGTTCCAGTGCCTCACCACCCTTACAGTGAAGAATTTCCTCATAGTGTCTAATCTAAATCCTCTTTTAGTTTAAGACCATTCCCCCTTGTCTTGTCATTATCTACCCAAGCATAGAGTCCTTCCCCATCTTTTTTGTAAGACCCCTTTAAGAATCCTACAAAAACTTGCAGGAGGGGTTTTTGTTTGCTTGTTTTTAAAGAAAAGGGGAAAAAATGAAAAAGTTATTAATTTCTCTACAAGACTTAAACCTGAGAATCAAAGTAGAGAACAGAACAAAACGCAGGAGAGGCAAAAGTTAATGCTGCTTTTCTTAATACTTTTCCCCTTCGTTTTCTGATACAGCTCAGTCAGATAATTGATTGTGGTTCCAAAGATGGTCTCTGACCTTATGGCAGAAATATGAACAAAGACTTCCCATATTTTAACTCTCTACTAAACTGGGCACTGACAGGCAGCCTACCATTTGTTAAAAAACAGCTGGTTTTTGCACTGTATAGTCATTGCTTTAGAGTTTGGGGATGAGAATCAGAAGGCAACACTTGAAGTGTCAGTGCAAGACATGTCAACAGTCATATCGTCCTGTGGTGTTCAGGTAAAAGTATATGCAGTGCAACTGCTCAAGACCAAGTTTTCACCTACCTATTGCTCTTCTTCAAGTCATAGTGGACAACCTATTTCAAAGTAGATCTTCTATGAAACCACGCACTTGGGCTGTCCTTTCCTTTCCAATTCATTTCAAAACTAGGAATCATAGATATTTACAGAGAGAAAACATATTTTGGGAAGCTATTATATCCTGTAAGAAAGCTCCAACACAAAGTGAATACATACCAAAAATCCCTAGCTTAAAAATAAATTTTATATATGTATAATAAATATATGTATATATATACACACACACATTTATGTATGCATAATTTTATATATGTATGTACACATATCTGGTTACAGATACAAATACTCAAAAGTGAAGAAATGAACTGCCATCCTAATTCATCCCTCTGCACATATGCATTGCCATAACATCAAATCAAACGAGCACACAGTTTATTTTCTATGAACTCCAGCCTCATACAGAGCACAGAATGCACACCTCTAGGGAGGCGAGGTCTGAGAAGTCTGAGAACTGAAGGAGATTGGGTCTGACTATCTGCCGCTAAAGACAGAAAGAACAAAGACTGAAACTGTCAAAACAAAGTTCTTGTGATGAAAACAATTGACCACCAGCCCTGGAGAGATGCCTGCCTGCCACCTCTCTGATGCCTGAGAAGCAAGAGAGAGACTCCAACGAGGAGCACAGTGATCCTCACCTCGTTGGTACGTTGTGGCTGGATTTCCAGAAGCTCTGAGCACTCACAGCTGCCGTAGGAAATTGATTTGAATCTACAAAAGGTTACAAAGTAAGCCATTCCAAATTGCCCATTCCTTGGTACCTCATCTTGGGCCCCCCCAAAATCAGAGAGAATCCCTATTTTTTGTTTCAGTCATTCTGCATTCATCTATAAAATAAGGGTGACAATCGTACCCAAATTCCTAGCACATAAATAAACCCATTAACATTTTAAGCTACTACAAGCAGGAGGCACCCCGAAGAGACTAACAAGGATCGATGGAATTGGAGCCTGGTTCATCATGGAAGCATGAGATTTCCACTTTTTCTTTCTTTCTTTTGTTAAATAATGTGCTTTGCTTAAATGTCTAAATGAATGGAAACCCAGGAAGCGTGTGTCTTGCAGTCATGCAGCATCCCCAGTGATGTGGTCAGGAGGATGGGAAATGCCACCAGCCCCAGGGTAGCCCCATGGCAGTCCCTGCGCTGGTTGAGTGCATGGCCATGACAGCCCTACATCATCCCACGGGAATCCAAGAGGACCAGCAAGGGAGAAAAAGCACATGAAAGCTCACCTTGCTGCTGATTTCTATAGGCAACTTTTGTGGTGACACTGGAAAGACAGGAAAGAAATCACAGGATTTCTTTCACTCACCACACAACGCCCGGCATCAAGAGCATCTTCACCTCTGGCTTTCTCAAAACAGCAATGTGTGTTTCCCCAGGGAAAGGGGGAACGAAGGGGAAATCCACACATTTGCAAAGTATGTGGTGAAGCAGGATGAGGAAGACTCCTAAGGCAAGGTTGGTGAACCTTTCAGGGAGAGTTCTCCAAGTAGAGCTCTTCCAATACATTGCAATTTTAAAGGTGTTCTGCAAAATCCATGTGTTTCATCTTCCTAATGGCAGCACCTCCTGACTAAAGTATGCCTAAGTCTGCTCTTGTTCTCATCTTTAGATATGTCCCTGTTACTCTCCAATAGTACTGAATGAAATGAATGTCCCTTAGCCTTTTGAAACTCTATATACTACTTTATACAACTTTTCATTAAAAAATTAAGTAACTGCTGTTACTGAAAAATTAGTTTACTTTGGTAGAGAACAAATTTTATACTCCCAGATTTGAACTACCATTTATTTAGCTGTGTGAAATCCTCCATGAGCACATAGTAAGTCTACCTGTATTTATTTGTAGTTTCAGGTGATTCTCTGAGCTGGAAAATGATAAAACAAACATGGTCTGAAAAACACCAGTAGAAGATAAAAACCAACGCTTGGATGGGACCACACAGCCAGCCCGCCTACTGAAGTTACCATCCACTCTTCAAACTTGCATGTAAAACTAAGGGTATGTGGAAAAAAAAAAAAATCAGCTTAAAAAAA
Organism: Anser anser; assembly: GCF_964211835.1. Classification (NCBI taxonomy): domain Eukaryota; kingdom Metazoa; phylum Chordata; class Aves; order Anseriformes; family Anatidae; genus Anser; species Anser anser. Next base: position 43,339,373 of record NC_139725.1, on the reverse strand, counting down.
AAAAAGACATCCCAATTATCAAATGAAATGCTTCATTACAAAGAAAAAATGTGGGTAGGTGGAATACATCTGACTCTTTTTGACTGTTACCCACAGCTCACCATATTTGTCAAATTGGGGCACATCCTGTAAGACAATCTGTTCTTAAGAGCTCTTCTCACCTTCCTCCCAACAAAAATCAGCACATTTGACCAGAAACACTTCCCAGTTCCCAGAGGTGTGGCTTGCAGATTAGAGAGAAAAAAATACCATTTTTAAAAATTGGAAAACAAAACAAATAAAAAAGACACACATAATATTGACAACTTGAAGCAGTTTCCAAAAGATCTTGATCTTTGTTTAAAAGCATTCAATCAGCTTGGGTTCTAATTTTTCACAATATATTCATGGGAACAGTTAATGTAGAAGGAGCCCTACTTCCACAAGTACGTATAGCTATCAATTTGGGGACAAAAATACATGCAAGAGAAAATTCAAAGTCCACTGCTCATTTGATCTTTGAAGCCACTGCTACCATAGTTTAAAAAAAAAAAAGAAAAAGAGTGAGGCTAATCAATCTTAAAAGGATGTTAGTGTTGGCAAAATGAATGGATGTCCATTAAAATATCAATTGGAACTGACCTACTCATTTAAATGAAACCCTTTTTGGGACTGGGTAGATCTGAAGTGGTGACTTGGAAGTGAGAGACTACTTAAGAAACTCTGGAATCTTTTCAAACTCCAAACAGGGAGCATCACAATTGCCTAGAGATGACATCATAACAAACTGGGAAACAAAATCATTGCAAAAAAAAAAAAAGGACATAAGTGAGTTACCTCAAATCCTTGACTTGAGTTTGCAATTCAAAGGAAAAAAGCATAGTAGCTTCCTACAGACCCTCAGCTAACAGCTTATATTTAAGAAAACTGTCAAGGAAGCATGCAAATTATGGACATCGAAGTTCTGTAAATCTACTTGGATGTCACTGTACCTTCTCTTTTCCCACTTTCAACTGTTTGCTTTGTATCAGATACAACAATTCTTTCATAAATTGATTTATTTCCAGTTTTTATAATCAGAACAGAGATTCTGAAAGACCCTTGTTCAGAGAATACATGTTTAAGACAAAATAATACAAGCAAGAATCTTATTTACATGTTACCCCCAAAACAGAGTCCTAAGAATCCAGAGTCTATTAAACAGTTAAATCTTATGACCACTTACAACATTTGTGACATGTACAATGTGGCTCTTTAAAGGTTTTGAGCAGTAGACCTGTTTGTGAACTCACTCTAGGTAAGCTGTCTGGGACCGAAGGAAGCTAGACTGAAACTGATGGCTTTGGCTAACTGTCTGGTGTCATCAGACTTGAAAGAAAACTTGAAGGCTTCAGCAGTGCCTAGGGGCTCAAGTCAGGCCAGACCAGTCTCAGCTCATGGCACTCACACACCATGCTGGACAACAAGAGGTGCTGGCATGAGACATTAACACTACGTCCAGGACTTGGGGTTTGATTCATAAAATGGGTTAGGTTGGAAGGGACCTTAAAGATCTAAGCAACAATTCGAATGTGGCACTATTCCTTCACTATATTTCACATTTATTTTAGAACAAAGATAGCATGATGCATTTTAAAGCTGCACTCCACAAGGTCACTGCTCCCTAATGTTAGAGCATAGACTACCAGAAAAGCGCTTCCTCCAGTCACAGCATCTCCTCTCAGATGAGTGCAGCACAACTCTTCCACAGGGAGAAACCTCCCATCTTGCTCTTTTGGTGTGATAGTGAAAGCTAAAGGCCACCACAGAGACACTCCTATTGAGAAGCATCTTCTTTTAATGCCACAGAAAAGAGGCAGCCATATTGCTAGAGTAGGTAAGAAAGATATTGCTTTTTTTTTTTTTGGCAACTATCCTATCAGGGTAATAAGCCCACCAATGCTCTTCCTCACTTGTCTCCAATTCCAGTGCAATGTTCACACAGCTGAATGAAAGAACTGAGACAGTCGCTGAAGCTAAGCATGAACATGGTGAATGCCACCCTGAAACAGCAGCCAGTACAGCAAGAACGAGGAAGTCCTCACCAAGGAGCATCTTCCACTGAGTGATCATGCGTCTCAGGATTGCACAATTGTATGTCATTGTACTACTCAGAAATCAACAAGCACGCAGAAAAGATGCATCATTTCAGATGGCAGAGGTAATTTTTTCTCACCTTTGCACCTTCCCATGCAAATTTCAAGACAATTTTTGGTAACACCACAGAACTTTCACCACCATGGTTTTTCTCTCTGTTTGACAAAAGACTTCCCATTTTTCAACAGATCTTTACAATGTAGAAAAAAAGCCAGACTTCTTCTCCAACATTCTAAACCAGAAGCAACTCTTGTTTCATGGAGACAGTAAAATTGACTGGAAAATCCTATAAAATTGACCATTCATTGACTTTTAGATGCCTCTGTATTTATCTCAGTGGTTTATATTTGGCTATAACACTCTTTCCAGGAAGCTGCTGCTGTCTTCAAACCAAAGCCTGAAGATACAAAGAACCTACAGTTTCCACAGTGCTTTGTTCCATGGTTAATTTGTCCTCACCGTTCAAACCTCACACCCTGTTTCTACCTTGAATTCATTTGACTTTGGCTTCCAGCTTATTTTTACGCCCATCTGCTCAAGATGTGAAATGCTTTATTTCCTGGTATTTCCACTTCCATAGGGGACTTTCTACTATACAGGCAAGCCATCTCTGATCCTCTTCTGATAAAACCAAAGAGACTAAGCTCTTAAGTATTCTGAATTATAAAATCTGTTAGTCCAAAATTGCACTGTAATACAGCTAAAGAAACATGGCGCATTTCAGAATAATAATAATAATAAAAAAGATTATTCTTATTTCTAGGAGTCTGTGCATAGAAAAGCAGCTATAAGAACTTTAGATTGAGTCTGCTGCCTCCATACCAGCGTTATGGTAGTGCTACGGCAGTGTTTGAGCAGCAAGGATTAACATGATGTTTGGTTATATGAATATATGAAGGCTGAATAGCAACAGGCAAGCAAGTTTTCCTGCTTCTGTAAAGAATACTGTGTGCAGACACTAGAACTGAATGCAGATGAATGTGGAATACTGGGTACTTTCATGCAGGAATGGAATTAAAAGGCTGAATGACAAGTTTTATAGTTTGAAGCTTATGAATAATGACTTACATGTGTTAATGGATTACAAGTACTCGTTGACTGTGTATAGCTAGTTATACAAGGCAAAGAAGCCCAGTTGTAAAGGAAGAATAGGACTTCTCAAGCTTGCTGGAAAAAAAGCATAGCAAGAAACAGTGTCAGGATGATGATATCTAGGAAAAGAACTATTCCAAGAGAAGATGCAATTTCCTTATAGGGAAGGCAATTAATAATAAAAATGACTACCAAGGAAGATGAGTTACTCCTTACTTGAAGCTTCTGAAGTCAGATTACTTATCATTCTAAAAATATAATTAAATCCAGTTGCAGGATACCATTGCTAAAAGGTTCACAAAAGCTTTCTCCAGCCTTGAAGAAAGTTTAAGTCTTTTTTGTTACTTGGCACTGTGGCTAAGAGAATGTAAAAGGGAGGTCTCACTATCTAATTCCTTTGTTCTCAGGTACCCCCTAGACATCCAAACCTGGCCACTGTGAGACAGAATACAAGCCAAGGTAGACAAACCTTCAGCCTGACCCAGTGCAGCCTTCCTTATGCTGTTCATCCCATTCCTTCAGAGGTTACAAGGAAAAGAGGACAGCTTTGCAAAACCCTGATCATCCTCATAATACTGACAGCTCTGCTTTAAGACAATGAATACACTGGGTCACACATGCAGGGGTCAGCAATACTTTTTCCAATTATCTTCTGCAGATATATATATTTTGCATCTTTCTTTGATATAAAAGAAGCTGTTCCGGTCCATTTTCTACTCCTACCAATTCTTTGAGTTGGTGCAAGAATTCTCTTTCTGGGTATGCCAGTTGGCACACTCTTCTCAACACACTGAAGTCACACTAACAGCCAGGTCTGCACTTGGGAAGGAATTTTACCTGCATTAAAATTGTGATGTACATTGAGGGTTCCCTATGTCTCCACAACACAAGTCTGTATGTTACCTGATTGAGGGCTCCAGGAACTGGTGACAGTTCAGTCTCACATGCCTGTGAGTCAGTTTACTTCCTTAAACAATGAGATGCTTTGGTATAGTTAAGAGGCTACATTCTCTCTCTATGCCAAGTTCTGTCCTTGTAGTGAGTAAAAATTAATGGCCTAAGAATCTTGTCTTGCCTTCTGTAAAGCAAGTAGCCCCTTATGTTTTATACTCTAAGAAACTTTACTGCATTTTAAGGTACAAAAGCAGGATGTCTCCAATGCAAACACAAACTGGAACAGAAAGCAGTATCACAGTGAGAGCAGAATTTTGCCCTCCTTTGATATTCTCCTAAAATAGTATTACTACTATAACCAATACTCCTACTGAAGTGCATTTTCTGAACAAATGACTGGTAGCAGCCTTCGCTTTTGTTTCACTGAAATTTTTCTGGTTAACAAACTGTTCCTGAAGACAACAAAGTTCTTATCCACTTTACCTAATTTCTTTTCAGTTTCCAGGCACATACACTGGTTTCTGCAGCATGTTCTTTCTTCAGTGCAGAGGGGGATTACAGTGTTAAAAAAAAAAAGACACAAAACCACTCTCATTGTTGCCCTTCCACCTATTTCCCTTCTCATCCTCTGCCCACTGAGCAGCTGTCCACAACATCCACAAAGTAACAGCATGAGCTTCTGCAATTTGAAGGACAGCACTAACCATCTCAATGTCATTATTCAGGAATGCTAGCAAGACACACCTCTGCACAGCACAATCATGAAGCTAATCTATCATTCGGTAGCACTACTCCCAGCCTCTGAGTTTCTCTCCAACTACTGTTTTGCTGCCTTCTTCACTCTTTACTGCACCTTATCTTAAAATCGTAAATCCATTCTTTTAATTTGCACCTCTCCAGTACCTACTAAACTGGAACTTAAGCCTCACTAGAGCTCATTGGAACTACTAGAAACATGCAAAGAACAACTACTTAAATGTGTTCCTCCCAGCTCTTTCTCTTCCACTAAATGTGCACCTTCTTGCCACACATACGCAAAATTCTTTTTGCATAAGAATGTCATTATGAGCTGGTCTCCATAATCTTTGAAAACCTGCAGAAATCGCATGATGTGACAGGGCAAAAGGGCAGTATATCGTGCCTCTTTCTAAAAAGGCATTGAGGACCACCTGGGGAATGACAGACGAGTGAACCTTACCTCAGTCCCTCGTAAGTTTCTGGAGCAAGTTCTGGAAGCCATTTCCAAGTATCCAAAGGACAAGAAGGTGACTAGGAAGAGGCAGCCATATTTAACGAGGGAAAATCATACCTATTAATCTGACTGCCTTCTAGGATGAAATGACAAGCTCTGTGAATGAGCGGAAGGCAGTAGATGCTGCTTACGTGGACCTTAGCAAGCCTCTTGTTGCAGTCTCTTAAAGCATCCTCACAGCCAAGTTGGGGAGCTATGGACTGGACGCAGCTCAGTAAGAAAGGTCAGCAAGACACTGGCTGAACTGTCAGGCTCAAAGAATAATGAACAGTGGTTTGAAGTGTACATGGCGGCAAGTTATGAGAAGCATGCCTCAGAAGACAATACTGGGATCGATGCTGTTCAGCATCTTCATAATGATGTGGAGAACAGAACAGAGCATACCCTCAAGGAGAACAGGAAAAAATGCTGTATACAGGGGGAGCTGCTGATACGATAGAGGGTGGTGATACCACCCAAAGGGACCTTGACAGACTGAGCAGACAGAATCCTCCTAAATTCCAACCAAGGTAGATGCAGATTCTTGTACCTGGGACAGGTTTAAGGAACCTGCCTTGGAGGAAAAGAGATGAAGCAACGTACCTAGTTCATTCATTTAAGAATGCTGCAAATATTCAAAACTGAATGAAGCTACTGAAGTATGAAGATGAATTTAGATAAACACCCTGGAGGAACAAGATGAAACATGACATGTGATTCATATAGCTTGTCTGCCAGTCAGGAGAATCAAATTTGGTTGAGAGCCTGACTGACCTACAAATGGATTCCAACATAGAAATAGGAAAGACAGGGAAGCTACAAATTTAAGTCTCCAAGCACTTCCAGGAAGCTGCCATAGCCGGAAGCATGATTAATCAAGACAAGGCCTGCTATAGTTACTCTTCAGTAGCACAACAGGTACATTCAACCTTTAAAGGCAAGGAGGACCTCCTAGGAAGCTTACAACCTTACGGCTTACTCAGATGAACAGTGCTACTGACCTCAATAGGAAAATCTGATGATAATTTATCTTTCACTAACCCCAGAGAAAAATCATGTGAAGTCTGGTGTCCTTCCTCCCAAGAAGGAGATGAAGGCTGTCGATTCCCTAACACCTCTTGTAAAGGTTTTAAACTGTCCTGCCACCACAAAAGGAACAGTAATGCTCTGACGAATACTTAGAATATATCTTGCTGTATCAGAATTGTTCTAAAAAAGGGCAACATAGAAGATCAGATTTTAAAATTTCAACCAAATGCTTGGTAACTGGAATGAGTCTGTTAAATAGACTCAAACCAAGAGCGGTTGTGGAAGAGCCTTCATGAGATAAACACTGAATTGCACAAATGCTCTTTCAGGGGACCACTCTCTGCAAGTTGGGTTACAAAACTCTAAACCAAAAATTTATTTGCCAGCTGTCAGCAGAATGCGACCACCATTGCCTTCACTGTGCTCACAAGTACAAGATAGACAATTGACTACTTTTCAGGTTTCCTTCCTCTTTATAAATTCTAGATCACAGGCCCTCCAAGTGTTGAGACTTTGTCCACTACCTCTCAAGCATCACTGAGCCAAGTGCTCCAAGTACAAAATAAGACAATCCAAGGGCTACTTTAAAACAGGAACACTCCTCATTCCACAAAGCCTTCACTGCTTGTCCCATAAGCCAAACTGACCTCTGTACACCTTTGGCAAGGTAAAAAGGCTTTCCCTGTTCTAAATAGTTCTAAAATGTACCACTAAAAAGAAATAATATTTTGAGGGGGATTTGCATGGGCAGATCTGACAGTTTGCTTGGGCTGCAAAATACAAATCCAATTTGGATCTCTCCCCAAGAATAAGTAGGTATTAGGGGATCAGACACAGGCCGTTGTGTCTGTAATATAACTGTATTTGTCAATCATGATTTAGACTGAGCCGTTCAATTTTTTGTTTTGAATATGTTATGACCATTTAGCATATTAATACATAATTAAATATAAAACACTGCCTTATAGCTTTGAAATCAAATCTGTCCCTCAGCTATTTGATTTATAAGGGAGAGGCAAACACTGTAAAACCACTAAAAACACTGCAAAAACCAGTAAAAACAGTGCTAACTTCACCTCCACATTCAAAATGAATTTTACGAGCTTCAGTTGTCCTGTCTGGAAGCTCCACCCAGAGAGAAAAGCAAAAGTAATTGCGTGCATACAAATATATCCTATTTTTAAAGGACTTGGGAACCCATGAGGCCACTGGCCCTTTGACACATGCTATACAGGTATATATCCTAAAAATTTAGCCCAAAATAAACTCCAGGCAGAGTAACTCAATAAAAGTACGCGTAATGCGATCAAGAATAGATGAAAAAGAGGGGAGAAATCACTATCCGTATATTTTGCAAGAGAGAAGGTAACAGAGGACCAAGTGAAAGCATTACAAAGAGAACAGAATCTCTTCTGTGTATGCTGCAGAGTAAAATACAATCAACAGCAGGTGGAGACACCTCCAACAGATAGAGCAGACAATACTTTTTTGAAGGGAGGGAGAACATTAGACAGAAGTGGTCTGATCAGCACCAAGAAGGCTTTGAACACAAGTGACACTTTAAATGTTTTTTGTTGTTGTTGTTGTTCAGTTACATGGTAATTTTGATGGAAAATGTCCTGGGAAATGCAGACAGTCTCTTTTGAAGTTAAACACTGAGAAACAGAAGTTTGGTATAACCTCTACCATACTTGAAGGATATTCGAGGGCCCAGGTTCCTTTCCATGACACCAGCTTGCACATTTATGTCCAAGTGGTTCTTCCAAATCCTTATCCAGTAGGAGATTTAGGAAAGAACATGCAATACACAAAGCAAGATGAAAGACATTCAGAACAAGGAAGAAGGAAATGGATCGTGCTGTCAGTGAGCCTGGGGCAATTTCTGAATGGACAAGCACTGTATTTGCTTCACTAGAAGCAACATGGTTTGAGTTCATTCACACATTGCCTAAAAACATTCTGCTACTACAGAATTCAGGTTCCATGTTTCATCTTGTTAGCATTCCCTCCCCTAATTCCCCAGTCAAGAAATCTTCAATGGCCTTGGAGAAAGCAGGGGAAGGACTTTTGCCTCTTTGAGCGGCAGGGGGTACTTTCACACAGAAAATGCCAAATGCAGCAAATAAGCAACATGTCCATGGGTGAATATAGATCAAGATCTGAAAATCCAAAAGATTCTGTATACAACCCAGCACATAGGAGCTGGCATCAGGGAAGGAGATGAATGCATAATAAATACAGCAATAGCAAGAACAGTTTAAAAAGTCACTGCAGTCCCAACACTGATTACCTTTTTTTAAACACAGATTCACAAACATCGTTTAGATATGTGGGGCACGCAGATCTATCTGGATGATGGCACACATCACGTGCCAGTACTGAAGATATCACTACTGCCAAACAAGATGTTTGATGAAGACATACACCAGAGTCAAACACTTCCAAAATCCTGCAAGCTTTTACAGTTGCAATGGTTTCTTTTAGCTGTATCCGGGGCTCTTCTCTGGCGGCATTTTAAAAAAGTTAGTGGAGGGAGCAATAGTGGCTTTCTCAGCTGCTGGTATTTTCCCTGTCCACTCAGAGTTCTGGGATCTCAGGGATGTTGTTGCTGGTAGGTCTGACTCTGCAGCATCCGTGTGCACAGATAAAGTCGCTGGAATATAAAATTGCAGGAAAAGGGGAACAGAGGAAGAGAATAGGAAAAGGAGATTAAAAAAAACAAGTTAGAACAAGTGATTTCACGGCAAACTCCTCATATATATCATTACTTATACGAGGGTGTTATTGATTGAGTTCCTGCAAGTTCTGTCCCCTCCAAATTCTTTTGAAATACAGGTTCTTGATAGCATTAGCATCCTTGCCCTGATGATTCCCACATTTAGAATTCCAAGCTACCAGTCCACTAAGCGGTTCCCTTAGTCAGAGTTCCTATTGAAAATCAACAAGTCTCTGAAAGCTTGACAATTTTCAAGGTTGAAAAGCTCAGTTAAAGAAGAGAATTGGTCACCACCAATACCAGTGGTACCATGAACCTCCACATATACCCAACATGGTAAATCAGCCTATTAGAACAAGAAGCTACTTGGCTAAGATAGGCTGGAATCCATTCTCATTTTCTCAATACAAACACTGCTTCAAAATGGGACAGGCTATAATTATCGGGAAGGATTTGCAGATCCACAGCTCAACCAAACAGTAACCCAAATTTCTAGAACAACTGCAAGAAAACCTAGAAATATGACGGTTTGCTCCCATTCTCAGTATACTGAATCATGAGCAGAATAATGTAATAGCTGTTTGTTTTTATTACAAGCTGCTTCTGCTGCTCTGTAGTGGATGAAGGATAAAGAGGCCATAATAAGCCTCAACTAGAGGACTGACTGCTTTGAAGTTTAAATAAAAAAAATAGTATCAATGGCTGAGGTTCCACACTCAGTAGACCTGGAACCCAACAGTCTTGCTCCTGCAAATCCAAAAGAGTGAGTCATTTCCACACAACTACAACAACACAGCTGATAACAGTATATGCTGTGTTTTACTTGTAGCCCATTGATTTCCTCCATCTGAACATGCAAAAAAAGAAAAAGTAAGCAAAAGCCCTTAAACTAATAATCACCACCGATATTACACTAAGGACCTTCACTAACAGCCTCCCCACTTGGGCTCTTCATCCTTGATCAAAGAAAAAAATACAGGCTTCTTATTATGGGGTGCCATCACAGCATGGCAAAGAGCGAATGTATTATCAAGAAATAAAGGGCAAAATTCACTAAATTGCCACTACTCAGACTGTTCTCTAATACGCAGTTTCAGAAGCAGTTGTTACCTTTTAGAATTTTTTGAATTATTTTACAAGTATGAACGCACGTCAAGACAGACAAAATCTATTTATGAGGATTTTTCGTCCAGACTCCCCACTGCAGTACCTGAATAAGATGTGAGTTACCACACGCACTGCTACGTGTATAGGTGACTGAAGCACACAACTGCTGAACACCTCAGTGGAAAGCTGGACAACCGTTCACTATATACGTCATGACCATCTATACTTGTGGTCTGCTCTGACAAATGGAAGACAGATGTGACAATCTTCATGAGATCCCTTTCAAGCTAGAGAATAACTACAATGAGAAGGAAGTTTTAAAAAGTATTTCTCAAACAAGCTCTTCTATGCCCCAGGGGACATTATTCCAAATATATCTCACTGAAGCTGAGCCTAACTGAACACAAGGACACTATCCTTGTGTTTTGAAGCCCCTAGCCTTAGATCACTGAAAGTCTGAAGGATTTTTATCACCACAGACTTTCCTCTTCCGTAGGCATGGTTGTTGGTCAATAAATTGGATGAATTTTTCATCTAATCCAGCACAGCCAGTCTTTCTCACAGCCAGATTTTCTTATTCTACTGCCAAACTACACCAATCAGACTTTTGTTCTTGCTTTGTGGAAGCTTCATGCTTTAGGGCTCACACACTGCTGAATCATGCAGCACAGACAGCACTAACTTTAATTTTCAATATCTCTCAACACTTGCATGTGACAACTTATTTTTGGTAGTAACAGTCACTCCCTGACATGCAAGTGAATTTTGAATTTTCTGACATTTTTTTTTGTTGCTCTCAACATTCAGGCCTTTTTCCAAAATGTTATTCTTCAACCACAGCTGTGGTATTTAGGCTAATTAGTCTCAAAGGGTGGACAAATAATGGAAGTTTAATGCTATAACAATAGAGACCTAGGCACTTCTGCTACAACAATACATGTTTTTTGATGTTTACACAAAGGTCTCTAACAAAGCATCCTTTACCAGAACCCATAACTACTGTCATAAAAGCATGTGAGAAGACATGGAATAAACCTAGTTTGGTTGGCTCCCAAATAAACCTATCTCCAGCTCCCTTCTCTCACTCCTGCAATTAGAAGTGAGCCAGCATCCACATCTCATATTCCTTTTATTAGCATCTTCTGATTTCAGCCAAATTCAACTCAAAACTTTCAGTGGATGGCGGTGGCGGGGGAAGCGACAGGGGAAGATTTGTAGCTGCATGTTTAAGAAAGAAGCTAAATTCATCACAATGACAGGGGAGAATGTTGGCAGAGATTTGAGCTATTTATTCTTTTAGGAAAATCCTATAAAGAATGACATGAGGAAGCCTCTATCTGCAGTCTTGTTCATCACAGTAGTGAGGAGTCCGATAACAGATGTATGCAGTAGCGTGATTTAGTGCCGGGAGCTGGCCCCTGATGTGTATTAATACAGCGGCAAAGCGGAACGAGCCCCTCTTCATCACTCATCTCTATAAAAGAGGTGGAATCCGAGATGGCCCGATGTTCGGCAGAGCAAGCCCATTTGTTCTGCTGACTGATGGAGCCAGCTCAGGCTGTGTCCTTCACCTCCATGGGGCACTCAGGTTGCAAAAAAGGAGATCACTGAAGCAGGACCTGGTCAACAAGTGAGACGGGAGCAGTTGGACTCAGCTAAGAATCTATTTAAAAGTGAAAAAATCCAACACTGTGTACGCCTGCAGTGACAGTCATTGGCTTGCGTTCTGATTCACCCATGTTTCATATTTTGAAAAAGGAATAAGACACCACAAACAGAGCCTCTGTAGTGAGAAAATGAGGCTGCCATGATTCCTCAGTGACAGGGGAATTCAGGGTAGGACATTTATGTAGAGATGAGTAGGTGTATACAAGGCAGAAAAAATCTATATCTGCCTCACCAATGTCTAACAAGTCTAAGAGGCTTCAGTTAATTCTACATTACTGCAGAGTAATCCTGGGTTATTTCTTCAGGCATTTAGTCATTCTGCAGTCAGATCACCTTCAATGGAAATAATATCAGTTTTTAGAAGTTTCCAAGTTACGTGCCCAGGTTGTACTCCAGCTGCATTTGAGAGACTGCTGTAGAAAGTTAGCTAGGACTCAGCTTCAGTTACCCTATCACATGAGTTTCTTTCTGCAAGCACTGTAGCAAACCCTGCCCATCTGTTAACGTTGCTTGGGCTGTTTATAAACAGGGTGTAAGGCAGAGCTCTTTACCATTTCTGCCTTTAAAGATCCTGCAGCACTCTTCTCTTGATGATCAGCACAAGCAGCTTGTCCAGATTCCAGCAACTACACCCTCCTTCCTTAATTTGCAATACTGTTTTTCTCCCTCTTCCTCCCTAAAAGATTGTCAGACATCTGTACTATATTCCATTGCTGAGTTCCACTCCAGATGCAGCTTCAGCTCTGTAAAAAGATGTTCACTATACACTTTGCCTAGTCAGTTAAGTAAAATGCACATAATATTTTGAAACATGCATGCATAAAAGTAGAAGCTCTCCCTATAGAGCATGACCAGCAATGCAGTACAGAAATTACACTTTGAACAAAAGATACACAGATAGGTAAAAATGTCTCATAATGAGACACTTGCATTCATACCAAGAAAACCTAATACCTCAGAACTAAAATTCTGTGGCTACCATATACAATTTTACTAACGATTTCACTTCAGAAGTTTGAGTACCCTAACATGGGATGCTCAAAAGCTAGGAAAGGACATCCTAAATAAACTGTCGATAACAAGTACAAGTAACACTTCTGCTGAGCAACAGATTGTTAATGTTCTTTTCTCTTCTTTTTTAATATGAAACCTTTTAGGCAGTCTGCACTCCAGACCTATGACCTGAAGAGATAGTACAACATTCATCCTTACTTCTTTATTCTACTGTCTATTACCAGCCCAATGAAGAAACCCAAACCTCATTTCCCCCTATTCATCACCAGTTTCTTTGGCCATCATGGTTTTCACATCACCATTTTTCCCATCAGTTCACCCAATTCTTTGTCACTGGATTACAATCATAGTTTCCTAATGAGCTAGTTGGGAGAACATCAGTCACTGATAGCAGGCAAAATATTTTAAGAGGTGGGGTAAGGTGAAAGGCCAGAAGGCAGTCTCCTAAAACCTTCTGTGTTCTGTGGATTTACACTTTTAAAGATTCTGATGAATAATCACTTTCCAGAATTAAATGATAGGAAAACACTACATCCCCAGAGCAAGAAAAGGAAAAAAAAAAATGACTACTTTCACCCACAACAGTAAGACAACTCCAAGGGAGTTAGGTCTTCTCAGCTAATGATCATATAAAAATTACCATATTTCTGCTCCTGCCAAAGTGTCCAGAGGCACCCTGAAAAAGGGCACAAAGCCACCAGCTAATGTCAGCCCAACACTGAAGGCACACACTGTGTACACCAATCACCTTCTTATTACCATATACTGCATAATTTAGGAACAGTGGAAATAACACCTTCTGGCAAAACAGATTATTAGCCCCTGCACAGTGGAGCATTAAGTTATGTTAACTTACTATAGCCGCGTTATAAAAGATTAGTTTACTTGGCAGCTTTTGATGCTCCACAAAAAACACATGATATTCTCTTCCATGTTGCCTTTCTCTCACTTGTATTTTTAGTTCCAAATCAAGGTAATGCTATTTTTGACTGTTCTGACTCTGGCACTCTGCCCAAGAGGGACACAACTTTAGACATGCTGGCAGACAGATAAATCCAGGTTACCTGATGTTGGGCTGGATGTGGAGGCTGCAGCTGGCTTTCGTTTCCTCTTGATGTCCCTTGAACATGGTGGTCCCAGGTGTACATTTGCTTGCCTACAGAGAAATTAAAACAACAGCCAGTTAAACTCTGTTCCAGGGTCACCTTCCCACAAAACTCTGACCAGTCATCCCTCCAACCCTCCTCCGCATCAGCCTCTTAATCAATAGTCAATGTGAACCAAGAGCTTCTCAGGGAAGTTTTCCTCAGATTTTTTGTTAACATAACATTATGCTCACACTTCTTTTAAGAGCACACAAACATAAACTGAGCAAAATAATAATTCTTTCCTAGCATTTTAAGGATCTAGTTTTGTATTCACTTTTAACTAACTTTTGCATAAGTAAAGACAAGATCAAGCAGAGATATGAGACACCCTATCATTACTTCTATACAAGTCTAAAAAATGTCTGCAAGGTTGCACTGAAGAAATTACAAGATATTTATTCCCTTATTCAGAAACTAGCTTACAACATATTTAAAACTTTAGTCATCTTACGAAGTACCTATAGTCCAAGTGTCCGTGAATACTATTTCCACTATAACTGTAAGTTCACGTAGTTAGAAATGCAAAACTGTTTCATGAATTTTCAAAATGATGATTTCCTTATAGAAAGTGCAGTGAAAACAGCTGAATCTGGCTTGCAGCATCATAGCCTTGCTGCACCTGTAAGATAGCTGAAAGGCTTAATCTGTCCCAGTCATATCAGCTGTGGAGTCTGAAGCCTACCAATGACCACTTCAGTTTAACCCTTTGCCAAGTAAGAAGAAACCTGCCTTACTAGGACTTGCTTGAACAGAGCAACCCTCCAAGTTCTAGACTTAGGAAGAAGTGAAGTTTAATTCAGAAAAGACAGCCTTGGCAGCAGTTCAGAGAACCTTCTCAAATACAATCCATAATGAATACAAATGGATAATTTAGCGATGATGTTGGATTCAAACCCCTGCTTTGTCTGAGATAACAGAATTTCTTTGGCGAGTTGTTTGGTTGCTCTCTGCATCAGATGTGATGTGACAAATGCAGAACTACTGTGCAAATAAAAACCATTAAGGACTGTGAGGTGTTTACATCGTGTAAAGATTGGAACCATATACATTTTGACAATTAAGTGATGAAATGCTTCTGTCTTTAAAGCTTATTTTGATTTCTTTTCCTGAACATTTATCAAGTGCTGAACTTTTACAAATAGCAAGAGGGAAAGATTGCAGCTACATACCTCATGCCAAAATTTATTTTAAAAAACACCATATTTGTAATATATACAATTTCAGAAGCTGAATTTATGCAAATAGGAAGTTTCCTGTTGTAGCTATACAGAACAGGGCAGGGAGCACAAAAAATTTCCTGTACAAGCCAAAACTATAAATTGTTTGAATACTACTGGGTCTACCTACTTACCTGTAACAAGCATGCAATCACAAAATAAGAAAGAAAACAACAAAATAGCTACCATTCTGTATTCTGAACTACAATTTTGAAGTTCTACAAGATTTGTCATCTTAATTTGACATTAAGGAGTAGTTTAAAATTTTTTAACCTGTGTTAAATTCCACTGAGGGCCAATTTTTCAAATCCTTAATTTCTGGGAGCACATATTAACATAATCAGAACTAATGGCTTGGAAAAATACCAGCACACCTGGAGACTGCACATACAAATCCTTTGTTTATACACATAGATGACTAACTTGTAAGTGACCTCATATATGCTAAAAAAGTGTTTTTGTACATGGTTGTGATAGTTTTTGTACATGGTTGTGATAGCAGCCAAATAGTGTTTTGGCACAGTTTTACAATGTATTCTGAAACATTTAGGCACACATAGCCCAAGGAAAATATAGTGTCAATCAAGTGGAACATCAGGTTTTTATTTAGCATCACTGTTATAAGATTAGATTACTAACTAGATGACTTTATGATTACATACAACAATCCAAATAATCTTATTACATAATAAAGAAAAGGTTCACTTTTAATTTTATGAGCTTACGCTATATAAGCTAACTGATCCTTGGCAGATAATCACTACAAACTACAAAGAAAGTATGCACAATCATTTCTAAGTGACTTTATGCAATTTTTCCCTGTTCACAAATGTTACAGCTAAATTTAGAATTAGAGCTCCTGGTTCTCAGATCCATGCTCAGACCATATCTACCTCTACCTCACAATTACACTGAACGAAAGAAAAAAAAAGAAAATCTGAGAATCTCAAAATCCCTTCTTGTACTAAAAATAAGGGCAAATTGTACTCCATCTGGAGACTAGTAGCAAGGATGCTGAATCTATCAACCCTGCCTCTAACGCACAAAGGCTCAGAGGTCATAAATTGTCTCTGTAACATGTATTTCATTCAGGTTTATCCCTTATTGATCACCCAGACTCCAGTCAGTAAATCAGGAACCTATTGATTACTCACTGGCTCTGACTGCCCTGGTGGTAAAAGTGTCAGTTTCAAGTGGTTGGTGCACTTTATGGGCACCGTAAATCTGCATACAGGGAATCTCCAGGTGGTAGGCACCTTGGTAGAGGAAGAAAGAGAAGAACGCACACAGGAATGATAGACCTCATTAAGACATGGACAGGAAGGGTATCTGAGGCACATTTTATGAAATATGCATTCTTTGGTAGCTAACACACCTTTCAATTTCTGATTATGGTCACTACTGGGGTCCCTCAAGGCTCCATTTTAGGGCCAGTCCTCTTCAATGTTTTTATAAATGATTTAGATGTAGGACTAGAAGGTGTTTTGAGCAAATTTGCCAACGACACCAAACTTGGAGGAGTTGTGGACTCAGATGAGAGTGGAAAGGCCTTGCAGAGAGATCTGGACAGATTGGAGAGCTGGGCGATCACCAACCACATGAAGTTTAACAAAAGCAAGTGCCGGGTCCTGCACCTGGGACGGGGCAACCCTGGCTATACACACAGACTGGGCGACGAGACGCTGGAGAGCAGCCCTGCAGAGAGGGATCTGGGGGTTGTAAAGCAAGTTGAATATGAGCCAGCAGTGTGCCCTGGCAGCCAGGAGGGCCAACCGTGTCCTGGGATGCATCAAGCATGGCATTGCTAGTCGGTCGAGGGAAGGGATTGTTCCGCTCTACTTTGTGCTGGTGCGGCCTCACCTCGAGTACTGTGTGCAGTTCTGGGCACCACAGTACAAAAAGGATGTAAAACTGTTGGAGAGTGTCCAGAGGAGGGCGACGAAGATGGTGAAGGGCCTAGAGGGGAAGACATATGAGGAATGGCTGAGGTCACTGGGCCTGTGCAGCCTGGAGAAGAGGAGGCTGAGGGGGAACCTCATTGCGGTCTACAACTTCCTCGTGAGGGGGAGTGGAGAGGCAGGTGACCCATTCTCCGTAATCACCAGTGACAGGACCCGTGGGAACGGTGTCAAGCTGAGGCACAGGAAGTTTAGGCTAGACATCAGGAAGAGGTTCTTCACCGAAAGGGTGGTTGCACACTGGAACAGGCTCCCCAGGGAAGTAGTCACTGCACCAAGCCTGTCTGAATTTAAGAAGCAATTGGACTGTGCACTTAGTCACACGGTCTAAACTTTGGGCAGACCTGTGCGGTGCCAGGAGTTGGACTTGATGATCCTTATGGGTCCCTTCCAACTCGGGATATTCTATGATTATTAACCTGAACACAGGTGCTATATTGGTAAGAGAATAGGTTGGCAAATACCAGTCTAACAGCAGACTCCTAGAAACACCAGCACCGGGAATGTAAGGCAATGGGTACGCATAGCATACCACCTAACATCGGACAGGCTGAATTATGAATTGTGAAAATCTCAGTTACAGGCTGCAACAATGAATTAGTTGTTCTGTGAAAGGTGAGTTTTAACAACTCCTCTGAACAGTTCAAAATGACTCAGAAGTAAAACAGAACAAGACCAAGAGCAAAGGGTGACAGCAAATACACGTTGGTACACTGTCACAAGCCTCTGCGAAGAAGTCAGAGGTAAAGAGTTTGGTGGGATGACAGATTTGGGCCTAAACTGAGAAAAGTAGAATGGTACTTACTCCATCCTTACTGGCTTTCTATTTCTTCTGCTAGGATTCTATAATTTCCTTGATGTTGCACAAACAATAACAAGTAAATAATTGCCTGATAACTTTTGGACGATGGCTGGTGGATCATAAGTAAAAACAAAGTTGCAGTGCTCAGTCACTCTTGGATCTGATAGGTGACCACAGAAAACCTACCTTATAGTCCAGAAAGGACTGAAATTCTACCCTGGGAAGAGAAAAAGCAGAACACATCTGGAGACACAAAGTAGGCTCCAAAGTACAGCTACCTGGGTAGCCACAATATATCCAACCAAACACTGTGGCCTCTCACTGACAGTAGTTAATGAATGAAAAATTACATATGTACAGAAAAAAATGGTTTTATATTAAAAAAATATAGTTTGTTTCTGACAGCGATGTGCCTTTTTTTTTTTTTTTTAAATCATAAGCTAAATCCGTATTTCCTGGGTAATTTCTTATCTTTTGTTTGTACCATAGCACTCAAGGTACCTGATTCTGCATGCAGGTCACACTGGAGAAAAAGCAGGCTTTGCTATGCACAAAGCTGGGATTCATTGTTGTCTTTAATGTGTCAGAAGTATTTTGAGCAATGCTTCCTTTCTTTTCTCTTCGACATATTTATTCTATGATGTTTTATTTTTATTTTCTTTAAAGGAACTGTAACTGCATACACTGGAGTGTCCTATTTCACTCCTACAGTTCAAGCTGACTGCATGTTAGACTACCAGGGTCATTTGAGCTTGCTACTGTTTAACCCTGTCATAGATGTAAAAATGGAAAATTTATAGGTTTTAAGACTGGCAAACAATACAATCTGTGGAAAACAATGCAGAGCACAAGCAGACATCAGTTCACAAAGAACCTGACTGAAAGAATCAGGCCCCTCACACCTTCTCAATCTGTAAAGAGAAGTCTAGATTGTAAAATGATGTCCACTCAAAATCCAGGGTAAAATACACCTCAGTCTCATAACAGATGCCTCTAAGAAGAGCCTGCACAGCTAACTGGGACAGTCTGTGGCCTTCTTGGAAAGGGGTGGCATTATCAGACACCTGGGGGTATATGCCTCTCACTGTAATCTTAACATTATTCAGTTTCTCTGCTGACAATCTTTATTCTACCCCTATCCCTGGAAGATGCAGAGCACGTGGATTGTGTAGTGAAAATAAGCTAGCCATTAATCTACTGTCATACAAACAAGGGGTGCTATTATCCTCATGTTAAAGTAAATGTTCAACAAGGAAACCGCTACCAAAAGAATTCCACACAGCCCAGCTGTTGCAGTTGCGATGCTGAATTCCCAGCAAACATAGGCCAAATGAAAGGTTCTTCCTCTAAGCCCTGAAGTGTTACCTGAGGCTGTTTATGGTGGCTTCACAAAATTAATAGTAAGAGCAGAGTTCCTCGTCCTCTTTTAAACTATAGACCCAGCTGGGCACCAAAGTCTGATCTGCACACAACATTTGTAAATCAATACAAGTTGCTCATCCAGTCTGCATATAAAGCTGCCATTCAAGTAGCTCCTGTTACCACATCACTACGCTGATATTTGTCTGCAGCAGTCTCCTCTGCCCCGCAGAGCCTCATGAGACAACTGCTAGAGCACATTTTCAGATTTCAAAATCACTAACAGGTCAGTCCACTTCTTAAATCATCTGAATGTCACGGGCCTTCATGCAGCTGCACTCTGTTCCCCAAGTAAGCATTCTAACAAGAGGGAACGCATTTTTTTCTAGTTTCCCAAGTAAGTGTTCTGAATAGAGATGATGCGATCCCATATATTGTGTTCACTATTTTCATACTGACTCATGATACATGTGCCAGAAACAGCCCTAATATTTGCCAGGCCTACTGAGTACATGGATTTCACAATGGGAACATGCTTCATAGAGGAAGAAAGAGAGAGTAAGTAAACAAGATTCTGAAGCCAAGGGGAATTTATTTTTCACTCTGGAGAATTAGGATTCACCAAAATGGAAGCATTAGGCCTTACACAACTGCATATGACACTAGGCTGATAGCTGCTGTTCACTGTATGCCTGTCAGAAGAATTCAGTTATATCCCCAACTGGAATATTAGCTAGGCTTTAGAAGCAAAGGAAGACATGAAAGTGTTCCGGCTAAGTGGTAAAAAAAAAAAAAAATGGAGAGAAAGATGCCTAAAGCAGTCAGCAGCAAAGACAGTTTTATATACAGACATTCCAGGAAGATGAAGATGTGTGGATAGGTCACATGAAATGAGCAAGACACTGTCCTGGTCAAGTGGGACAACACAAACCTGTGAACAATCATTCACTCATTCAGCTATCTCAGGAAAGGCTTGACATTGCAGGCAATCCCTATACTTCCACATGCTTGGGTAAGAGGCAGAAATGCCAGGATCTCTGCACAGAGGCAAAAAAAAAAAAAAAGAAAAAAAAAGGAATTTACTTAAACATGCATATTTCTAGAGCTAGAACTAGAATTAGAGACCTCT
Source organism: Anser anser (assembly GCF_964211835.1). Taxonomy (NCBI): domain Eukaryota; kingdom Metazoa; phylum Chordata; class Aves; order Anseriformes; family Anatidae; genus Anser; species Anser anser. The sequence continues at coordinate 43,318,894 of NC_139725.1, read as the reverse complement.
AAGCCTTTTCACTCCAAAAGCACCAACAAATGCAGGGTTTGGGACAACTGGCAGTTTACTAGAAGATGATCACCAACCCTTTTGGATTTCTATCCCATGTTCCAGGCAAGATTGAAGTCTTGCTTCTAAACCCAATTAAGCCTCTAGGTTTATGGTTAATATTAGTTGAGAGGGCGTGCAAATGATGTATTCCTCATTTCTTTGAGGATTTAGCTGAACTGTTCAGAGGTCTCTCTAACATAATTCTTCAAATCTTCATCTTGAACATCTACTTGCCATCTCACTGGGCACTGAGGTCCACTTTTCTTATAAACCCCGGTCAGAGCATTTAATTAAGTTTTTCACCCATAGCCCTATTTTCAAGGCTAGACAAACCACAAGTGACATTAGGGACAATTTATCATCTTCTACCTTCCTCTCTTGTTCTACCTGTTATTAAAACTTTTAAATTGAAGGGAACATTGGCTCTAGGCTCTTCTGAAACTCTCATCCTGCCTCAGTGGAATAACATTCCACCAACCCACAACCTATAACATCTTTCCACTGGTAGAGCCATTGGATACCCAGAATCCAATAACATTCTGCTTGAGCCTGTACAAAATCCTCTTCAGGAGAGTTAAAGACTTAAAGAAGAAAATTCTGTACAGACCACTCCTTTCACCCAGAGAGGCAAATGGGTAGAGGGTAAAGAGGGGAATGATCACTTGGGCTGTCCATACAAGTCTCTGCTAGCCTGCTTTTAACAGCCTGCATCGTCAAGCAGAAACCTTAACAGACAAGACATGATTAGCAAACGCTTTGTGCTCTTAAAGGAGAGTAATTATAGGCATGTGAAAAAAGGAAGAGATCCCCGAGGTACTCTTCCTTGCATGCCTCCCGAGAGGCAGCAGGGCCATTAAAAATTCCATGATGAAGAGGAAAAACAGCCTGGGAACAGCCAGGAGGCAATACAGCAAATTAATACACCAGCTGTCCCTTGGGAGGACTGCAAGAAAGCAGGAAACTCTCCTCGCTTCACAAAATAAAATTATACCACTAATGATAACAGTCACCACACACACAGAACTGCTTCTAATGATGGGTGTGAAATTCCCAGTGCTATGCACACACTTTGAATGAAATCTCTTCTCATCACAGACATAAAGCAAGAAAGGTAATCTTGGTAGTGTACAATTCACACAGCCTTTCAAATAAGACTTCCCAAGGAACCCTCCACATACATAGAACTTCCTCCTTGACACTGAAAAGCCTTTCTTGAACACCCCCATCTGCGCTCAGTATTCTGAGCAACAGATCTGGTTAAACGAAGCAATGGGTTACCAGTGACATGCTGCACGTCCAGATGAACTACACCAAAATCCACCACAGAGGAAAAGAAAACATTTCCATTGGAGGGGGCAGACTCCACCTGGTAGTTATACTCCATCGGACACATTTGTGTTAGCAGAAGATTAGCAGAGAGGTAATTTTCCATCACACAGTTGGCATCAAGTTGAAGAAACAATATTAAGACGGGTTCTTCTATTTCACATAATTCTCAGGGCATTAGTATGCCCACCCCATTCTGACAAATCTCTGAGTAGAGTTTCTTGAGGACAAGATGCAAGCTGTTAGGACCTTACTAAAGCACAAACTGCTGGAATTGACTCTGTCCATGAAAAAAAAGAGGAAGAGGTTAACCGGGGCAATGGTTGAACAGAGCTTACAGAGATCACCTGAAGTTCCTGTAAGCAAATGGACTGCCAATGGACTTAGCTCTTAGTACCTAAAGAACTACTATTGTTAAGAGAATATACCTGTGAAGGAATCGATTTCCTTCTGTGCCCTTGGCAGCATCTTTACATAAAACAGGCACCTTGTACTAAAGAATTCAATCCCTGCCACATTATGGGGCCATATAACATTTTTTATTCTTACCATAGTTGCCCTCCACTCCCCCAACCCCACCAAAGATGAGCACATTTCACACTATAATAACGAAATGCTTTCCAAATGACAGGCGCTTAAAAATGCAGTCACTGCTAGGATGAGACAAACAACAACTCTGCCAACATTCAGTAACAATTCATCAGGGATATTGTTTGTCAGGACAGCAGTCACCTGCTCCTTAGAGGAAGGAACCAAGCATATGTCCATTGGTTAACTAGACTATATATGCAGTAAAACCAAGCAAACATGATCACTCCAGCTTCAGAAATCTCTTGCAACACTCAGTAGTTTTGGAAAAGCCCTTCACTGATCATCATAAAGGCAGAACTTTGCTATGTTCAAATTTGTGGGCAGGAGCTGTCCAGATCTCCTTTCTAGAGGACAAACAGGAAACAGCTGGTCTCACCTGTAATTTCTGCATAGCACAAAGTGAAACACCTGAGGCACAAGAAAGGTTATCCTCACTGCATATGAAGAGGTCAATTAATCTTCTTGCTTCACAGGCACAAAACATCCCCAGACTGGGGCAAAAGCACAGAAAGGAACCAATTTGCTGATGCACAATCTTCTGGATTCTTTTTATTCTCATCCAGCTGACTGTTTAAGAGTTGATTTCCCTCCCTTCCCCCTACCTCCCCTTCCAGCTTTAGCATGCTGGCTACAGCAGCATGAGGTCATGGTGCGACATCACAAAATTCCCTGCAGTAGCCAGTGGGAGGAGAGGCTTTGCTGGGTGGGTGCCAAGCTTTCGTTTAGACACATACAACCTCAGTACATTTTTCATGCTCTATTTGCTAATTAACAAGGGGGAAAAAAAAACATGAAGCTTAAAGTCCAGACAGTTCTTTCAGATTTGGTCCTTTGTACGAGCACGTAAGCAGAGCTGTCCCCCAAGCAAGTCTGTCTCCTTGTACAGTGAAAGAGCTCAACCTTACCTTTAAACAGTCACCTGCAGCACAAGAACAGGAGTCACCTCCAAGACCAACACTTGGATTTCATTTAGGATTAGTCAGCAAAAGGTACCCAAAGAGCATGTTAACCCCAACCATGCAGATTCAAATGTTAACCCCAACATTTGGCCAGACCAGATCTAAACTGCAATAGAGAAAGATACCAAGCCACTGGAGGTCACCTCAGGTGAGTTCTGAATCTGTTCAGAGAGTCTATTTTAGGCACCCAGGATACCAAAATGCCTCAGCAAGGCACTCACACTAGTCTGTCAGCACTTTCCCTCTCATCTTGTTCTGATTTGAATATTGGGGAACAATACTGTGCCCATTTGCACCTACACAACAGACTCGCAGCAAACTCGTTGCACAATGAGAAACAGATCACATTTATTTCTAAAAAGACAGTATATTCTGCCTGTCTGTCACACACTGTTTCAATATATCCTGAGTGCTTAGAGTACAGAGCCTGCCAGCTAAGCTGCATTGGTATGTTCTATGCTAAGTTTGAACACAGGCCTTGCAAGGAAAAGCGCATTAACTTCCAGGCCTGTGAGTGCTGTTCAGACTGCATAGTACTCCTGAAGGGAAGTATGGGAGGAAAGTCAGACAACCCCAACAGAGCAGAGTTACCTGGCGGTGCAGTGTGCTGGTGAGCATCTTCGGTGGGAAGCATCAGCAAGCACATCCAGAGAGTACAGAGGAGATAATGGATTGAACTGGAAAGTCAAGAGATTTTATTTAAGCAAGGCATTAAAGGAAATAGTCTCCAGATACAGCTGCTCAGACCTACTTCAGATCTATTCCCTGTAGTTGTTCATACAGTATAAGGAAACCTTTTCAGAATACCTTTTCAGAATACCAAGGGATGAGGCTAGGTGAGAACTGACTCAATTCAGATAAAAAGCTAGCACAGGGTGCAACCGAAAAACTCATAACCATCTTCTCCCAACAGACAGCCCTACAAGAACACTCCTCTTCCAACTCGTATTATTACATATGCTTGTTGACTGAGAGCATGCTTGAAGGGCTCCACTGCTGCACTGCTTGTGGTAACAACCACTGCTCCACTGCTTGTGGTAACAAGCAAAAAGTTCACCTCCGTGTAAGTGAAGTCCCCTGTCCACATTCATATTGCAGAATGAAAAGTCACTGCTACAAACAGTGCAATCATAGAACTTTCCAACAGTGCCAATATTCCCGGTGGCCATACATGTCACTGAAACATCTCTAGAAGGCTCAGGCCCACGAGGCTCAGTTCACAACGAGCTCCCAATTCATTCCACAGCAAGTGAGCTGCTCCTCCCGCTCACAAGCTTCCCTTGCAAACTGCTTAAAATGATTTTCTGAAACCACGTGTGGTCAGGCTAATCTTGCATCCTTTGTAAGATAGGCACTAGACAAACCCTAAAGGCATCAAGCCTGTTTAAGACAGTTCACTGTAGAAAACACAACTCTAAAATATTTTTTTACAGGAAAGATATGGAACAAATCTGCTCATACAATGCACAGCAAAAGCTTTGTTTGGTACACATAGAAGATTTAGAGTGGTCTTTAGTCTGGGGTGCCCATGTTACACTTCCATTCAGGGTCTCCTCTGTGTTTATAATTCACACCACAAGCAATTAGTTCATTCCCATCTGCTTTGCAAAGTGCTTCACCAGTTTCCAGAACACTTGTTCTTGTATTACTAGGGTGACTGATACATGTATTTCCGGACAGGGATAATCCACAGCTGTAGAAGACCTCTCGTCAGAAATGCTTTATGCTAGTCTAGAACTCAGTACTAGGCCTTTGCCTTCAAACTTTCTGACAAAGAAGAGGTACTAAGTACAACAAAGCTTCTGTTATCGGGGAGCTCCTCCTTAAATTGGACTATAAGTTTACCATCAGTGAAATAACACCACAGCTGCACAGTAGGGAAGAATCACCAGTAACTCTCTGCAGCTGATTCAAGTTCAGTTATGAAAAATAAAACTGATTTATATAGGTCATTTTAAAGCTTACAGAGTTATCATTCTTAAAAATATAAAAGTGGTATGTGAAATGCTGCCATTAACAAGAAACGCACAGTTGCACAAAGGCCTAGAAATTACTTTGCAGAAAGGCATGGAAATAATTCCTTGCCACGTATGTATTTATAGTCACTTGAAGGGTAAAACAACTTTCAGTCCTAGTGTTCACCAATCAAAAACCAACTTGCAATGGAGCAGAAGGGAGTATGCATTACTAGGAACACCATTACAACATGACTGCTCAATTGGAAGTTGTTTTTTTTGTTTGTTTGTTTGCTGCTATTGGGAACCTGTGCTCTTACACTGTAAGTAAAACAGCCTCCTACCACTGAAGCTATGCAAGATTTACATATAGAGAATACAAAGCAGTATGAGTACCTACACAAGAGCTTCAGTCAATTACAAAAGTGCCTATTTCTCTTGCTAATCACCTCTTACTTTTTCCTGTTGCAGTTGCTTATTTAATTAGTCAGATGACTTTTTTTCCCCCATTCTCTGTTGAAGAGACTATCAGGTAGAAGCCTGAGCCAAGCAAGGAAAAACAAAGCATTCAAAAAGAGAAAAATGTTCCAATTATTATAGAATTTTGTGAGGCCAAAGTTCCTCCTGCCAAGAGTTACTCTCCCTCCCACTCATTATTGGAGAGGTAGGCATATGCTAACCTGAAACAGGGAGATAAACAAAAGGAGTTTGTGAGCTATTCAGTTCAAACAGACAATATAATGCCAGTGACATGAGTTGCATTCAAAGCCCAGAAGACATCAGTTACCAAAACAAAAAGGGACAAGGCTACCTTACCTCACGTGCAAACGCCACAGTGTGAGGGAAATCAGAAGCCAGCACTTTGTTCTTTCTAGAGAGAATGAAACCAAGAAAATAAAAAAGGTAGAGCACAGTCAGCTTACCTGGTTGCGATCTCTCTTCCCCATGGATGGTAACCAAAAACTGGAAGGAGGCAGAGTCGGAAGGACAGGTGGGAGCACCGCCAAGGAAGGAAGGAACGCAGAGGGAAAAATGAGGGTTGAGGATAAGGACAGAAGGGCAAGAGAAGAACAAAGATGGAGGGAGAAAGAGAAAGATTAAACGTCAACAGGACTCATTAAAAACAAGGAATTTCAAACCCAGGGAAAAAAACTGGATACCAACTGGTGATGAATCAGGCAGGACCCACTGCACTACACTCAGGAGGAGCCACCTTTCCTGCTTTTACCTAGCCATAGCCCAACAAGAACAACATTAGAGAGATGCCAAGGAATAGGAGCCACGTCTATTTCCATTGGTGAATACGATTTTAAAACACAAACTGGGGAAGGAGACAGAGAACACCAAAGAAAGAATACAATTTCACTACTGCCTTGTCAGCATCATTTCTATAGTCTGGGTATGCAACAATAGTGTGAGTCCACAAAGAAGCTTTTTAAATAACTAACATACAGGGCTCAATCTTCTCACACTGTGCAGGAGATATGCAGTTATTACAATGGCACAGTATAAGAGAGGGGAAAAGAAAAAGCTGACTGGATCCAAAAGGACATTTGAGCAGTGTCAACATACTGGGGCAGCCTAGTAACTAAAATAGTCAGCAACTGCAAATAAGAAAACAGAGAAGCTGTCAGCAGAGGACTGTCTCCCATTCAGCAGGTCACTGCATTCTTAAATTACCCCAAAGCTCTTCATTCCCTTCAATCACAGAAGGGAAGAGGACCCCATAGTTCTTCCTCCCCTCCCAAAGCTCTACCCAACAGCTGTTAAGGGCCTTACTCTTTCTGGCGCGGATCACTAACAATATGACCTAGCCTCTCGGTGCCCACAGTGCTCATGGAGGTCTCCTGAAACACAAAGACAGGTAAAAGGTTGCAGACTCATGCAATGAGCAGACCTAAAAGTTTGCTACTGCCCGTAAGAATAGATCTTGCTCCCCCAGCCCACTCTCAGCTAAACGTATCCACCCTCTCCTTTTAGAACCTCAACTGAGTTGATTTAACTACTAATGGCAGAAGACCATTTGGTTTTTGTTGTTGTTGCCATTGTTATTTATTTATTTTACTGTTTTAGTTACTACATTTGCTTGCACAGGGGTGCACCAAGGACTGAACCAGCATGAAGTATGCGGCACAAAGATGCAGTGAAGAACAGGGAAAATGGTTGAGGAATGCTTGTTTCCAGTTTGCTGGCGTCAACTGAGCCAGACACAGGCTGAGAGGTCAGGACATCACACTACTCACCCTGCTAACAGAAATCTTCCTCACAAAGCTGCATCCAGCCTCTCCAACCAAAGGAGAAGAGGATTCACAAAGAGCAGGTGAATGAAACAAGGAGGAAGCATGAAGTTTGCCCTTCCTGAAACAGCAATTTAGCATGAGGACATCTAGCATCTATAAAGAAAACGTATATCCTAGAAGAAAGGACTTGCTCTGGGAGCATGTTTTTCCCTGTGAGACACTGCCCTGTGTATGTGCTTGAGGCTGGTGTACACATACACACACAGCCTGAAGCACCAGCTGTTCATATCTGCATAGCAGCTCCCTCCAGGAAAGAAACACATTTTGTGGTAAGGGTCTGAAGATGAGGGTAAAAGGTTTTCTCAGTTAGGAATTTTCACAGTTTCACTCCAGGTTACATAAGCAAAACACATTCAAAGTTTAGGGGGAGTAGTAACAGCAGGGGTAAAAGATGGGCTATTTGTTATAGCAGGAAAATTATTAACTGAAAGTGCCGTAATGTTTAAATTTACGGTTTATTACTGTGTAAATTACAAGCCGTACTTTTGGTAATTAGCAGCTCGCTGGCGGGGAGCTCTGAATGAAACTCATTATTTATGATTACAATTTAGAGAGAGATGGGGAAGGGGGAGCAGTGACCTCCGCTGCAAATGACAAAGATCCCTTTAAGGTGATGAAGATGAATTAAACAAGTAAATATTATCCTTCTCATTTGGATCATTAGAGGTGCTGCCAACAGGCCCAGCCACTTGCAGGTGGCCTGAGGAACCCTACCCAAAGCCAGTCTCTTGCCTGCTGAGGATTCATATTTTAAACACTTGTTACAACTAAGCAAGGTGAGTGGAAGGAAGAAGGGACAAACAACGATCTTGAAGTATGACAACAGCTTCTGAAGAAGAAATCACACTCGCCTAGAATCCAGGCCCCTCTAACACACCTTACAGTTAACAAACTCTCTAAAGCCAGCCAAATCAGAATATAAGCTGGTATCTTCCAGGTCACGTCCTAGTAAAACCTAGCACAGCAGACTCTCAGAAACATCTTTTATAGTACACAACTGTACTCCACACTCCAAGATCCAGACCAAGCATCCAGACCATCTGCCAAGTATCATTTATTCCTTTAAGAATGGGATTAGCATTTTGTTTGCCCTATGCCTAAAAAAAAATGGTTAATGTCCATAAAAAAAAGTCAATGGCTTTGGGTAACATTACTGTATATACCCTTTCACTCTATCTCATCACTAAAAATGGAACAGCTGAAACACCCTGCTTCTGCAGCCATTTATGTCAGTCTGCTTCCCAACCTAAAATTTTACCTTCCTTCAGCTTTTGCTTGCCTCTCTGCCCTTGTACTCCCAAATTACAGGCATGTACAAGTCTCATGCTATCATTATTTTCCCCTATATACTGTCTAAATCTTCTTGATATTTATGTTCTCTGTCATTCATCTTCAGACCTCCTTTCATACTGATTTTAGCACTAATCAACTCTCTCTGCCACTCCAAGCCTGTCTCAAAATCCAGTTGGTTACTCAATCAACTTTCAGCAGTGAAAGCTGTTAAACCAAATCAAAGACTATAAGAAACAAAAATGTACAGGGCTCCCTTTCTGCAGAAAAGGATTCAAGTACAGTCTTAGAATAGCACTTCAGCAATAATCAGCATTGGAAATACAAATGAATTATCTTGCAAAAGGGAATACCTTGCCAACAAGCCTCCTTCGACCTTTTCGGAGACAACGGGCAGCAGCTCCTGGAAGGCGATTCAGGCGAGCATGAAAGCCTAAAAAATCAAACACAGGAAAACTGAAAATTCTTCCTAGCAAAACAGCCAGGAAAAATAGTTGGTTCAGTGGTCAAATCAATATTTCTGTCTCTGTTTCTCAATCCACAAGAAGTAGATATTCAATTTTATTTACAAATCAAAGTCTCCATCTAAAAAAAAGAGCTAGCTGATATGAGGAATAAAGAGTATTTTTGTGTCTTCTCCATCAGTGCAGCTATTTTTAATTGGATTATTACAGAAACAGATCACTAATATCAGTTTACGTTGCAGCACCTGTGAATAAAGTCTACTCATCATCACATCAAAAGTTAACAATCACAAGTCATTCCTTGTGGAGCTCACCTCTCTGAGCCGGTCGCGAGGGCAAAAGAAACGTGGAATCTGAGAGCTTTTCCAGTCCTGAGTCAATCCGCTCCACTTCAGATCGGTGGTCAGCTCCCCACTTGGGAAGGAGGTTGGGGACAGTGAATCCCGGGACACATTCTCCTTCATAAAACCAATCGCTCTGCTCATCGTCTCCTAAAGAAACAGGATGGAATTATCAACGAGAAACACCAACATGCCCTGTGACTGTCCCACGAAGTACTACAGGTAGGCATTTTTGGATGTGGAACAACAGCTGAAGTCTCATTAGGAATTCCTTCCTGAAGAACCTTATATTTGTATTCTGTTTCAATCATCTGCAGTAACTATGGGGCCTCACTAAATGCTTTAAACTCTACAACTCAGTCTACAAAATTTCCCTATAGAACAAAGCCTTCTTTATAGACCTGCCTAGGGCAGCTTTAGCACTCTGTTGCGGCTGCATCTCATCAACCTTAGTTCAATGCTGTGTGATGTCTAATGCACAACTCTTTCTCTGAAGTAATTACTGTGACAGAAGTAGAGGCCAATCATTTGGCACACGTGTTCTAGGCCACCACAGGAAAGATTTCACAACAGGACACCAGGCTCACAGAGTAAGCAAAAGGAGCACACTCACTGATGATGCAGATCCCTCGTCTCCTAATACAGCAGCAAACAGGAAAAAAATAAGGCTTTGAAATGGTCACTCTGAGTGTAAATACTAACCATACAGTTAGTCTGGCTCAATCAAAATTCCTTAAAATCTGTCAGAACTACAACCTCCCTGCAAAACTAGAGCAGCAGCAGCAACAGAAGTCATTACCAAAATGACTCCATAAAGCAGGGCCACTGTAATTAATAGTTGTAGTCTAATACTGAACTGCATCGGACACCATTCAGGGTAAACCTGCCTGGCCAGAAATCCGCTGGAGGCAGTAGCACGTGAGCAGTGTAAGAAAAAAGCAGGAAGATGACAGGGACACTCAGCTCTTCAGCATCCCATCTAAGAAACAGTCCCGTGTAATTGCAAGGTATTTTACCTTGCCTTAAAATATTAAGGCACCTGACTTGGGGAAAACTCTCATTTGCTTAATCATTAAGACACAAGGATTCCCAGTTATTCTCTCTCTCTCTTCACCAAGTCACATTATCCCTGACTGAACTCCATTATGCCTACCCACACACCTCGCCAGCCAAAAAAAAGCAGAAAAAAACCTCATCCTAGTATGAATCACTTCACACATAACAGAAGAAGCAGCACCCAAAACCGACTCCAATCAGCAATGGTGAAGATAGCCAGAACATTTCAACCCAACGCTATCGCACTGCTTTTTATTTCTGTGATATGTCAGTTGATCAAGAATGCTTATGACAAATATCTTTTGAAATATAGACATACCCCTACCCACCTTACATCAAACAAAAACTTAGTAATGTTGTCTAGGTCTTCTAAGTGATCATAACTTAGGCAAAAATATCCCTTACAGTTTTGGCTCTGTGAGCATAGAGCAATGTAATACCTCAAATCACTACTTCCAGAAGACAAACATTAACAACCAGGATCATATACTGATAGCTCTGCAACATTTGCCTTGAGAGACTTCTGTGCATTTAACAAAAACTTGCAATCCAATTATACACTAGGATAATTCTCCACTCACTGCAATTCCAGCTACCAGTGCATTTCCAAGAAAACTCATTTAATTAGCCACAGCAAATATATATTACACAACATAACCTCAAAAGAAGGGGAAAAAAGCTCTATTCAACTTAAGTACATTGCTATTTCAAATTACTCAGTTTGGGATTGCCTAGAAAACTATCTTTGATATGATCTATGACAAAAAAAAAATGTTTTGTGTTCTCTCCACCTCGCTAAAGCAAAGACCTGTTATTTACTTCTTTATGACCAGAAATTGTCAAAAAGGGGGAAGAAAAGTTGTTCCTTATTTAACCTGAAAATGCAACAACATCTGATTTTCTAAGATCTCATCAACCCTTTTTAACATAAGTTAAAACGTCTTTTACCCACAAAACTGTTACAGTATAAACTGTTTAAACAAGCAGAGGTGACCACAAACCTCTTACAGGTGTGTATACATGCACACGTGTATACGTGCATATCATCCACACCAATCTTGTCTTGAGCGATGAGGCAAAAATTCAACACTTCAGTTACCACACTGCTTCATCACCTAGTATGCAAGTGCTCACTAATTTCAGCTCCCCCAGAAGAGTTACCAGCAAAAACAGGGGACAGGAGATTTGACCTTCCTGTTGATTTTGAAGTATGGGAAGCTGGAAATAGTTATTTCTGAGCAAAGGCAAAGATCATCTCTGAAATTCACACTCTCAGGGAAAGTACTCCAGCCATCTATGCTCACAACAAATCAGCCCTACAGCCTAACACATCATCATTACAAAAGTGTACGTATGTTTGCTAACATCATACTGCCTCACAGAGACACCTGGGCTGGTAACAACTCAGTGGAAACAATATTTTCCTACTGAGTTACTGGTCCTACTTCCTTTAGCGCTCACATATTCCCAGAAGACATCTCATCCAAATCTTAGCTTTTGAGATGTGACAGAGTGCACACCTGCATGACCTGCATGGCCTTACAGGTCTCTAGGGTTACATCCCACCTGCTCCAAGCGTAATAGTCCTGAGTGCCTATGTGCCTACTGCAACTGCTTTTGCACTTACCCCAGAAACTGAACACTATGCTGTCACTGACAAAATCACCATACAGTCCACACTCAAAACCCCTAAGAAATCATTTCTGCAGTAGACATTGAAGATATTAGGCTCAACTAATGCACACAAGAGCAAGGGAAGAACAGATATTTACAGAAATAAAATCTATCACACATTACTGGTTTTCTTAGTAGTGAGTAGTTGCCTAACGAATTGGTAACTGATTTTTTGGAGTTTTCTCTTCCGAACCATAGAGAAAAAAATAACAGATTCAGGATGTAGTGGTATGTAGACAACATCTAAAACACCTGCAGCAATAGATCTTGAACTTTGTTCTTTTACTAGGGAAAGCTCTAAAACTTCTCTTCTATTTCCAGGCCTTGCCATAATAGTCATTTCTTATGTATATTAAATGTTATAGATCTGATATACAAGAGTGTACTGTTACCAAAATCACACCTTTCTAGCTCTCTCAGATCATTTTCTTAACTTCTAGCACCTCTCAGCCACTGGCCTCTCCCCCTTACTTCCCTCTCTGTCTGTCTTCAAACTTAGATCCTTCTTTGTCTTTATAAATTAACAGAAATTCTCCAGTAACACTTGAGGAAAATCACAGGACGGTTGTTACCTTGGCGGCCCTCATCATTGGTAAACAGGCCAGTATCACTGCTGCTGCATACACTGCTGGTTTCACTGCAACAAAAACAAACAAAAAACACTAAAAAAAAGTTACAATTCCAGCAGATACAAAACAAAAACCACTTTCTTACATTTTACGAGCTTCTCTGAGCCCAATATGCTATACATATTTCACAGAAATTAGGTATCGTTGCATTTCAGATACGTGGCTGGCTCTAGGAGGGGATATAACATCTTTCTGTTAAATCCTAGCAATGCTGCATCACTTGAAAAAGAGTAGAATCCTGTATCTAGTCTAGTTCTAACGTATCAAAAAGTAATTAATACAATGGCATTTGCCTCGGGTACTAGAGTTAATAACCTGACTCTGACATTGTCTGGAATACTCACTAGGAAATTAAGTGCAGTTAACTGTCCTTGGGTCACTTAACAGCTACTGAAAAACATCTGAAGTTTTGTATTTCAGACTTCTTTTTCTCAGATGTGTTACAGAGCTACATAAAGCCCCCTTCAATCTACAGCAACTTTTATTTTCTTTAGAGGGAAGAGCAATGGGTACATTTGTAACTCCCTGGCCAAATACCTTAGCACAGCACGACTTGCTACTGCTCAACGCAACCTTGTCACAGCACGCTTTGCATTTGCTGAAGCGGTTACAGGAGACTTAATTCCTGAACCAATGAATTAAACTAGAAATTAATGTGTAGAAAGCCGTTAATTGACTGTAAAACTAGATGAATATTTGCAGCAGAAGTACATGCTCAGGTCAGTCCCAAGCATCTGATGGCTTTAATGCTGATATTAAATCAATCTTCAGACACTTCGGGCAGTACTTCCCCCGATTTAGCTGAGAGATATAAGAACAAGCAGAGCTACTTTCTGCCCACCCCTTTAGCACTAAGGCCTTACAGAAGATGTGAACATCAGATGTAAGTCAGCATCCCAGTCAATCCCCAGTCGGGGAGAGTTGTTAGAAAGCATCCCTTGCCCACTCCAAGGGGCTTGGGTCATACTAGACACAAAACCCCTCTGTTTTCAAAGCAGAAGGATGCGTTATCACAAGAAGTGTAATCCCAAAGAACTGCAGGAACATAATAAACCTATTCTTGAGTATATTATTGCTCTTGGAAAATACACTCTGAAGTGTAACCAAATTAACTCATCATGTGTGGTATCTATAAACTCCGCATCTTCATCATTGCATAAAGGCCATTTAAACTGAAAGGATGAATGGTCTGTATATTATTCCCACATTTCAGTATGTAAGTTAATATCAAATTCCCAATCAATTCATTACAAAGTTTGGCCATCCACTTGCCCTCCCACATAAACACAATAACAATTAAGGCCAAGGACTGATAACCACGAGTCATTTGTTTCATTCCTAGCTCTCCTACCAACTCACTGTATGACCCTGGGCAAATCTCTTAGCATGGCTGCTTTCCCTTTTGAAAGCCTGGATTAATAGTCCTCACAAGCAGCAGATGCAAGGATTGAGTGACTGCTACATAAGGGTTTTAGCATCCTCAGAGGAAAGGTGCCTGAGAAAGGAAAACGCATTAAGTCAAGATTCCAGATCACGTTAACAGTACTTTTAGCATCCTGTTGTACTGAGCGCTCTTTAGTTCCTTACAGATAAACATGACTGCCAGTGCCTTACTTGAATGAATTTTTGTGGACCTCACTCACCCTCTTTACCGCCCATTTTACACTTCAGGGCTGAACACAAACTAGACTCCTCCACGAGCCTTTCTGCAGGTCCAGTAAGCGCTGATTAATGACCTCCACTTGCAAAGGAGGCTACTTACCTTAACCATGAAATAATGAATCCTATTGATCCAACAACCTACTGCTATAGAGTGTTATTGATCACCCAATCTTTGGTTAAAATGGTCCTCATTTAGCAATTTCACTGTCACAAACACCTGGAGCAAAGCATGCTTATAATTAAATAGTTTGGGCGAGTTAAAGTGAGAGGTGATGGACAGAGATCTCAGGTTTCCCCCATTTATTCTTTCTCCTGAGCTATTGTTTGTGTCAGGAGAGATATTGATTTTCTATAAAAATAAGAAAACAAGAGGCACCGAGGGGCTGCAGAAGGTCAGGCTGGGCTGGAGAAGGAGGGGATGCTGAACACTCTGTCTTTGTCACTTGCCTTCCAAGAGAGGAATTTTTTCTTTACTGAGAGACTGGCCTCCAATTCATCAGCGTAGCCAGGCTCTCGAGTGCCACTGCAGGCTGTCATCAAAACAGCTCCCTTCCAGCAGCGCTGGTTACACTCCCAGGCCAGAATATATCAGCATCAGCCAGCGAAGTCACAGCACTGGTGGGTCAGTGCAATGCAGTTTGAAAAAGTCAAGTTACAGCACTTGATAGCAGATTGGCCAAACCAAACATCTCTCACTAGCCAGCACATCACTCAAAGTGATCCGTCAGACAGCTCTTGTACCATGGTTTGTTCTGTCCTCAAGCTGAACCCAGACCATTCTGAGAGTACTCAGCTTAGATCAACAAGAGAAAGAACTTCAGCACTCAATATATAATTTCCCTTTGCTTTATTATGGCTGCAGGGAATCTCAGAGCATTAGAAGAGAGAGAAGGTTACTTCTAACAGTCTTAGCAGTTAATTCTCACCCTTGTACAAATATACAGATGACTATTTAAACTAACATCACTTGCTTCCTCTGTTGTTTCCACAATTATTTACAAATTAGGCTTTGAGTCATGTCATTACCCAACTTAGAAACATCACTTTCCCTCATCATGTTCCTGCACATCTTCCCTTCTCTCAGTTCACCTCTTGCCACATTTGGCAATTTCAAAAATTTCATGCACAGTTTGAACCACAATGATGCAGCACATCTTCTTCCACAAAAAGATGAGGTGAAGCCTTACAAGCAAACTGGAAGTACTACCTCCCAGTTAAGTATACATTTCCAAAGCTTTCTCAATGAATGGGAGTTTATCTACTGAATACAGTAGGCTTTTGATCTGACTTAGGATAAGGGGCTTTGTAGAAAGCAGAGAAAATGCAGGTATGTTAGCATTTAAAGAGATTCTTTCCTACATAACAAAGAAAAGCAATTGTCATTGGAGTGGAGGAAAAAGAAGGTGAAAGAAACCATCAGTTCTGAAGGTACAACTTAGTTGTCTAAAAACACATTAGTTTTGTGAAACTCCCCATCACCAGGGGTCTCTTTTCTCAGGTGAAAAGCAAAGGACAGGAGGCAGGGAGGTGGTGCAGTCAACATCCCTGGAGGTATTTAAGAGATGTGTGGATGTGGTGCTTAGGGACATGGCTTAGCAGCGGACTTGCAGTGTTAGGTGGTTGGACGTGATGATCTTGAACGTTTTTCCAACCAAAATGATGCCATGAACAGCACCGGAACCAACACAGTACCAAAACACTCCATAAATTGCTCGATCACGATGGGCTGTTTCCAAGTACCGTGAGTTTTATCAGTCACTTTCCCTCCCCTCAGCTTGTGATGACACCCATATGATCCTCTCTCCTAGGCATCCAATTTTCTTCTCCTTTCCTCAGGCTATGTCCTTGTTACACATCTGTGCAAAGTACTCCTCTCATGGTACCAGGAAAAGCAGCTAGAGCAGAGTAAGAGCAGGGTGAGCACAGCCAGCTTCGCTCTGCTAGCAGCTATATTTGCAGCAGCAGAAACCAAAGCGTGATCCTTCACTGCTGCGAGGGATAGTCTGCAGCGAAGAGGGTTGCGTGTGTTTCTCTCCAACTTTGACCCTCCCTAGTGAGTCACAGCGCAGATCACACATGTGGTGTTGGAGACATCAAATACTCTGAGAAATATTTGATTTCTCAGAAAGAGAATCCCAAGGATTTGGCAGCAGATGGTAAGTGTCATTTGATGCAGACACTTGCACAATAATTAGTTTGAGAGCAAGGGACAACTGAGACAGAACAAAGCGATATCCTCAGCATGGTCCTTAAGTAACAGTCCAGACAAAGCTGTTTGCTTACTCTTTTAAAGTCTGGCACAAATAAAGGCTGGATGAAAGCCTGCTGGTTTAAGTTCAAGTTTGACATGATGGAACAGGCTCTGACTGGTGGAAAAAAAACCTCAAGGAACCCTGCCCATCACTGCCACATCAAGTAAGGGTATCTCTCAGTCCATCACCAGTGACATGCAACATTCAGGGGCTACTCGGCGTGTTTCCTTTCCTGGACTACCAGCAACAGCACTGAAAAGACTGAAGTGCTTTTAACAACTCATAACAAAAACACATCCACTGGTCTCTTGAAAAGGCCCACTCTGTACTTACTTTTTAACCTAAAGAGAGCCACTTTTCAAGAAAAAAAGACCTTTTTTTTTTTTTTTTTTTTGCTACTTCCATCCTCTAGCAGTCACATACAAACCAAAAAAGCAACAGTGGTTCCCGGGATCAGGACAGTGAGGACGTATCACAGCCTGTGCTTTTCAGAGTCTCGCAGAAAATACCTTTGAGGAGTTTGCAGCTATTACCCACAAAGCCCTCGATAACCAAGTGCCACTTGTCCGTTCTGACAAACTGCAGCAGCTAGACAGCCAGAACACTTAAATGAACCCGAACATACGAACAATTACACTGGAGCAAACAACTATACTTGTCAAATTCACTGTCCTCTCTCTGACGGTGCCTATTATAGTGGATGCCCAAGGAAAGAATATAAGATCATAACACCAATTGACTATTTCCTCGGTATGATCCTATAGCTTCCAGCAATTTCAGGACTTCCTGAGCAAGATCTTCCACCTGGGCTACAATGCTTAACAGCCCCTGATAAATCCATCCTCCACATCCCCCTTTTGGATACAGAAAAGTTTCTCCAAAGTGTCCCACAGCAGAGTTCCAAAAATTGTGTGTATGAAAAGTAATACAATTTTTGTATTGAACGTCTCCTGCTTCTCACACAATGACAGTCTCTATTCCCTTTTAGTATGCCATTCGTTAAGAAATCTCCTCCATTTGACTCTCAGCAGTTGTTTCTTTTCTAACCTGAAAAGTCTCTTTGTACAGAAGCAGCATTACAACCCCAAATATTCTAAAAATGAAACTCAAGGGAAAAATTCTCAAGAGCAACACAGGAACAAACTCAGACCACAATATTTACATTTCTTATTTTCATCTCTTTACATTTCTTATTTCATCAAAAGTTCTTCAAAACTGGACACTGGACACAGACTCCGCTGCTTGTGCGGACCTATCCTTTAAGTATAAAGAAGCTGGGTGAAACTGAAATAATCTTCTCACTACTTTCTCCCAAAGCTAGCTTTCCAGGACCTGATTCCAGATCCACTCAGAGATGCAAAACTGTAGACAAGATGTTTTGACTGAGGTCCATACAGTACCTGCACAGAGGGGTAGTGGTCACGATAGGAGATCTGACCTGTTCTCTGTTACTTATGGTAAGTTCTGAAAACAAGAAGCTAAGATCAGTTCAAATCAATCAGACAACCCAAGTGCCCGCAGTGGATTTAGCTGCCAATTCTCAAGCCACAAGCATGCTACTTTGTAGCAGCAGGGCCACAGACTTTTCAGAGGGGTGCTTGTATAATATAAGTCAGAAACATAATAACTTCGCCAACTTTTCAAAGTGTTTGGGTCATCAGTACAGCACTAACAGGAAATGCTGCTGGAAAAAAATCCACAGTTTAAAAGTAGCTGAGGGATTTCCCCTCTTCAAAAAGAGAACAGCACTGAATAATTTTGATAAGAACTTCTAAAAGCAAAGCACAGGATTTACAAGCAGGTGCAAGCAAGGCAGCCATCTAGCTCTAACACAGGGAAGAAACTGAGATCTCACCATTCAGACATATTTTCATCTGAGCCCTGCTTCTGCTCATCAGCTTCGCACTCCATCCGCTCCTTCCTTCCCCCTTTGCTGAGGAAGGGCCTGTTCTCTCCTGTTTCACAAAGGCCACGACTAGATGATGTCCAAGGGGTGTTTTCCTTCCAGCGTGAAAGACGTTGTTTCTTAGCTGACTTGAACCTGCAGCCCCTCTCGTAGTTCCACTCCGACACCCTGAGCTTTTGCTGGAGACTGGCAGCCACCTCTGATGTCACGCGTTTGACTTTCCGACGGCGCCTGAGAGGTCGACACGGCGCGTTCTCTGTAAAGGAGTCTGACTCATGCCATGAGTGTTGCTTGCTCCTCAGGGTGGCACTGAGAGCTGGATGTCGTTTGACCACTGCTGTGTCATCAGAGTCACTGAAATTGGCTGTCAGCACCTCCCGGCAATCCTTCACAGCTTCATCCAAGCTTGACTCTGAGGCCTCGCTGTAGCAGCAGGCATGCTCTGCCTGATGCGTGAAGTCTGAGCGTCGTTTGCGACCCCGTCTCTTGCGAAGCTGACGTCGCTGCTGCCGTGGGCTTAGGGCCATCTCTTCCCATAGCTCATCCAGCTTGTTTTGTTCTGAAGTCTGCTCTAAGGCTGAAGCCAAGTCATGCACCAGTTCATCCATTGGCAATACCTACTAAAAACGACAGCAAACAATTAGCACCAGACATAAGTGTCACTACTAACACATTGCTAAACCACAGTATACTATAGCCTTTGTAACATTAACTTACTTACACACTTACTTTGAGCTGCCTAGGAGAAACAATGCAGTGCAACTGCTGTTTCTTGGGCTAATGTTCACTCCTTCCTTCCTTTTGCAAGAGTTAAAACCCGCTTCTAACCATGGTGGCAGAGACGTCGCTACTGCGGCAGCTGGGTCAAGTGCTCTGCGTCTGGAAAGGCCTTACGGCTGCATCTTTTGCTTTGAAGGAATGTGCTTTATTACACATCTTAAGGGCAACAGAGCCTGCAACTAGCTCTCTACCTGATGTGATTGTGTTGGTTACTATAAGCCCCAGGGATCAGCCTGCACGGCAAACAGACTGAAGTCTTCAAGAAAGTAGACAGGCAGTAAAGCTGGGAGCAAAACAAAAAGTAAAACAGGCAGTTTGCAAGTCAGCACCAAATCAGCAGCAAAACAAGACACACGGACCCTGTGCTCCTTACAACAGCGTGGGTAAGACCAAGTCCCACTTGCCACAGGAAGAATTCCCACCCACCCGCCCGCCCTACCTCTGGGCTGTTGGTGTCCTAAGCTCCTGGCCAAACTCCTAACCCCACCACAGTCACCTCCCCCTCCGTGCCACGCCGAGGCGGGATTTCCCTCCCCAAACTGAAGGTTTCACACTCAGCCACCGGGCCCGAGCATGCAAACACCCGCAGCCCCGTCCCAGAGCAGCCCCGGCTGCCGCAGGCCGCCCCCGGCACCCCCCCCCCGGCCGCCCCACGACGCCCCTCCGCCCCGAGGGGCAGCCGACGCCCTCCCGCAGCCCGCCGGGCAGCCCCCGGCCCCGCAGCACGGGCCTGCCGCGCACCGAGGCCCGGCCGGGGAGCCCACCGGGGCCCCGCCGGCCCGGCCCGGCCCGGCCCGGCCCCGCCCGGCCCGGCCCCGCCGCCCCCTCCCGGCCCCACCGCCGGGCCGCGGCCCCCCGGCCCCGCTCACCGGCCAGCGGCCGCTCCGCCCGCCCCTCGCAACGGCGCTTCCGGCCTCCCCGGGCCGCTTCCTCCCCGCCCGCCCCGCCGAGGGGCGGGCCTGGCGCCGGGGGTTGGCCCGGGACGGGGCCGCGGCGCCTCCCGGCCCGCCCCTCGGGGCCGGCGGGGTGCTGTGAGGGAGCGCCGTGTAATGGCGGGGAGATCGGACGGGTGTCCCCGCCGCAGTGCTCCTGTTACTGGGCTTAAGCTCGCGGAGTTGTGTCCCCCGGTCCTCTTCCAGGCGCTTTTGGGATAGGGTGGACGTGAGGTGCCTCAACGTGGCACTGCTTCGTGGCGGGGTGTCTGTGAGGTGCTGGGGCTGCTGCCACGCCACCGAGGTTCGCTGTCACCCCAAAGCACGACCACAACTTGTCCCACATGAAGATCCCCCCGTGTTTTCATGTTTCACCCCAGTGACCACTGAACACCTGCAGACACATGGCCCAGCGTCTGAGGTCCTTCCTGAAGCTCGGCACCCAGATCTCTAATCTCGACACATCCCTTGATTTAGTGCGTGTATATTATCAGGTGCCGCGGGTCGGTTTATGAAGTTCTTATTTATGGAAATATCAGCCACCGGCTTATCTGACCTCTGGCCTGCTTGCGAATGAAAGTAACATCTGCCCTGTAGAAGGCCCGGTGTTCCTTATCGATTTTCTGAAGATTTGTGCTTTGGTAGGTCCTGTTGTCGGAGTCCCAGCCCGTCTCTCTACAGATCATTAGCTGCTAATAGAAGCTGTATGTTCGCAGCTCTTGTCATGCGCTCACTCTTGCGCTGCTTGATTTTTATTTTTATTTTTTAATTGTAAGATGTAGGTAACCAGTAAACTATCTACCAAAACTCCTCCATTTCATTTCAGTGCTGACACACCGATTTTATATATCTGGATGAAACTTTGTTATTTCTCAAGTTAAACCTCTCTGTGTAATTCCCTTGTCCTTAAGAGCTGTACCTCACTTCGTATTGTCACAGCATATTCTTATAATCTTTCCCATTTTCTAGATCACCAGCAGCCATCAGTAAAGCCAAGTGTGTCCCCACACTCACGTTTTACTTAGCGTTTCCTTTTGTTTCCTGTCTTTCCGTTTATTTAATCCATGTGGCAGCATTCATATTCAAGACAATATTGGTTCATTTTTCAAGTAACATTTTACGAGGCAGTATATTAAAGGCTTTGCTGAAGTCCAGATATATTATGTACATGGCATTCTCTTCATCTGCTAATTTTGTAAATTAAATCAGAGAAAGTAATCAGGTTTGTCTGACATGATTTGTTCTCTATAAATCTACACCGCTGCTTATTGCTCATGGATCTATTATCTTTTGTATTTTTGCATATTTTTTTCTGCCCCTATTCTGTCATGTGGCCAGGAACAGAAGTTATTCTGAAAGGGTGATAATTGCCAAGATCACGACTTCCCCCTGCTCCCCCCTAAATGACTGGTACTGTGCTTGCTCTTCCTCAGTCCTCTGGCACCCTCCCTAGTTTGCTAAGATACTTCAGAAATAAGCGTAAGAGAATCCTTGAGCTCGTGGCTGATTCCTACACCCCTCTAGGACAATCGCCATTTAGCTTCATCGAGTTCTCTCCATGCCATTTCTCCAACTCGTCCTTTATTTTGTTCTGAGCTGTCATTTTAACATTTTCATTACCTTTTAGTTGTCTGAGAAATTTCCGTGGAAAAAAATATTAAAAGAAGAAAAACAGTCATTCAGTAGATCATTTTTATCCAATTCTTAATGTCTGACTTCAGTTAAGTTACTTTCTCTGCATCAATTCATCTCTAAATGTCTGTGCTTTTGTCTTTTTAACCCTTTCTATGGCATTAACTCACTCTATTTGACTGCAGCATTTTGTTTTCCCTGTCAGTTTCCTATTTCCAATACAGGGGTTTTCTTTTTACTCTCGGATCTGAGAGCCAATCCCTCCTAAAATCTAATCCTGTTTTACCACTGCAATCCTTTTTCATGCTTCAGGATATAAAACAGCTACAAAATGTCTGGGTTAGAGAGAAACTCCCCTGATGGGAAGGTTATTCTGTAAACATCCACTTCAGAGCTTCTTACCCCTTCATTTCGATCACTCCGTGCTGGCTGCGGTTCCGGGCAGGACAACAAATTAGACAAACAGTTGTGTAAAAGCATTCCTGTGTTGGTGTGTCCTGGGCAGATGCACAACAGCAGATGCCCAGTCTAATTTCTCTTATTTTCCATTTGTTTTCCCAAACAGCTCTCTGCTGTTCTGTTGGTCAACAAGCTGTTTTGCCACTGATATAAATTTTATTTCACCTGTCCTTTTTTTTTTTTTTTTTTAACAATTTTCAGCATTTTAAACTAAATTTCAATAGATGTCAGCAGCCTTTTTCCTGATTTGGGGGAGATGGGGTTTGATTTTCTGGAAGAAGGTTAAGGGTAGCAGAAGTGTTTTTGCAATTTGCAAGAGTCACAAGAACTACTAATACAATCCAGAAACAGTTCATTCACAGTACAAGAAAGAAGAAAAAAAAAAAGGCAGGAGGAGTTGGAGAAATATAATGGGGCAATTGGAGTAATCTAGTTTTGAGCAGTTTATGATATTTCTGTTCTGTCTCACAAAGTCGAGAAGTGAGACAGTGACTATAAATTCTGAATCCTTGCCTGAGTTCAACTCCATCCCGCATCCCTGGCAAACTGTTTTAT
Source organism: Anser anser (assembly GCF_964211835.1). Classification (NCBI taxonomy): domain Eukaryota; kingdom Metazoa; phylum Chordata; class Aves; order Anseriformes; family Anatidae; genus Anser; species Anser anser. The sequence goes on along the minus strand of NC_139725.1, from coordinate 43,296,089 downwards.
CTTTGTGTAGTTTGTGGTTTTCCTGGGTGGACAACAGGAACTGACCCAGCTTCTCAACACTAATTTTGTTTGTGAAATGCTCTGGGGGTGTAAATGTTCAGCACTCTTATCCTAGCTGGACTGTTAGCCTTTCCTGGGGTTTGCACATGTAGCTATTTTTTTCCTGCCCAAAGGCCGTTGTGACCAACACCAAACTGTTTCTGGGACTAGAGATGGGAGCGGAGATGTTGGTGGTGAGGGACATTCCTGAGGCGAGCAGGAAAGGAAGGTCCGTGGGATGCTTACAGCACATTGTTGCTGCTTCTTTGCCCAGCTCATGCTCCAGCTGGCACAGGGAGAGGTATGGCCTGGTAGGACGGGAAGAGTAAAGGGGTCGTTGCTCTACCCCAGCAAATGATCTGAGTGGTCCCATGGTGCTTCTCAGCAAAACCTTCCAGGGGTTAAAAGGAAAAAGAGAGAGACAGAAAGGGGACAAGAGACAAAGGGAGGAATAAAGTCAAAAAATGTGCCGTGAAGCTTCTTGCAGCAAAATGCGGAGAAAGTCATTTCCAACTTCTTTCATCTCGGAGATGAAGCCACTAAATAAAAGGGCAGCGCAGAACACAAGGGCTTTTAATCTGTCTCATCTCCTTCATAATAACTGCAAATTTTCCCTGGGCTCCTGGGAGTGAGCCTCTTTCCTCTGTCTTTGCCTTATCTCCCCCCTCCATATTTCACAGCCGGCTCGGCTCCCCTCACTCGGCTGCCCCCGGCCTAGTCTCCGAGAGGCCTGTGGGAGCCGCCAGCTCCCAGGGCCGCATTGTTCCCGGCTTGGGAGGAAGCTCAGGGAGGGAATTGAAGGCAAGTCAAAGGGAAACGGCATCATCGCTGCTTCATTAATGGGAACCTTTCAGCAGAAAACATATCAGAGCGAGGTCTTTTCAGAGGCAGTAATTAGCAATTTGGAGCCTTCCCCCCTCAGGAGATGCAGCTGCGATCTAACAAGTGGGAGCAGTGCTCGCCTCCTTTTACGCTTCGTATTTATTGTTTTTCATTTTCTCCATCTTCCTCCCATTGTCCAGCCTCCTCCTCACTGCCAGATAAGGGCCCTTTATTAATCGCTCCCTTTTAATTCTTCATTAATGATAATAACTTTCTCTGGCGCGCGGAGAGGAGTTAATCTTTCCTGGGTATTGAGAAAGGACAGGGCTGAAAGGGAGGGAGTGAAGAAGTGCATGGTGGACAAGGCTGTACCACCACGCTTCCCTCCCTCCCCACCACCCGGAAGGAGTTTCTGGAGACTTTGGCTCTCAAGCCATGAGATGCCCATTGGAAAGCCCTGGGCTGACAGTGTGGCTTTGGTAGGACATACCCTGGCTCAGGGAGCAGGCCCTCACCAGAAACAGGTGTACTTGGGCCAGATGGAGGCACTTCCTCAGTGTCTTTGCTAAAAAGACAGTGGATTGGTGTAACTGGTGCCTGTGCCTACTCATCTTGTAAGAACAGTCCCTCAGGCACCTTCAAAGCCCAATTTCCAAACTGCCAATATTGCCCAAATTTAAATAGCACCTGAAAGTGGAAAAAGAAATTGTATCTGGGAGGCTCTGCACAGGACAAGACCCTTCTTGGTGCCTCCCTCCATCAGATGTCAGAGTCTGTTCTTTCTGAGCACTGAACGAAGTTGCAGATCCAACCTCAGTCAGGATTCATAAGGGATTTATGACTGCAAGCAGCTGGCTGAGCAATGACCACGTGTGGGGGACGTGGTGAGAGTTGTGACAAGGGGCCAGTCCTGCTGATATGGCCAAGTCAAAATCCTATCTACTGTGGAGAGGGCGCCTTAAACAAATAGGTGTAAGACAGCTTAAAGCAAACATGATTATTTCTGTGATAGGCAAGAGACAAAGTGTCACAGATGCAGAGTTCCCCGGGAAAGAAATTTAAAAATTAAGAGAAACCAGTTTTACTTGGATTCTTCCATGGCAAGGATATTTGTATATAGTGTGCAGGGTGTTAATAGTGTTGTAAATTGGAAGTAAGAACTAAATAAAAAGAGAAACTGAGGGCAAGAAAGACAGGAACCGAAGAACCACTAAACAAGTTACAGGAATACCCCTAGTCTTACAACCAAAAGCCTGATCATGAAGCTGCTCATCTCTTATCTAACTCATTTTATTTGGTGATTTGGCGATAGATCACTGCCTCCTGTATAACTGTAACAGTCTGGGTTCTCGCTATGGCTGCCTGTCCCCCAGCCATCACTGGTTTAATAACAGTGGCCTCTGAGCCACTCAAAGGGACACTCATCAGTCTCCCAGCAGGCCTCAGGGGCCCAGCTAAATTCTCTGAGGATTATTTGATGCTCAGAAAAGAAATATGTTCACTGTGGAAGCAGAGACCTGGAAGTGGCACTGGTGATGCTGGTGGGCGCTGGAACATCATGGACATTAATGTCGGGTGGCAGGAACTGGATGCTAGCTTGCCGTCAGCAAGAGCAAGCAGCATTTCAAAAGCTGCGGGCCTCAAACACAGCCAGCAGAGCCAAATGCAGGGATCACCCACAAGGACTGGTAAAGCCTCGAGGAGAGTGGAATGATGACTTTTTCAGTTATAATAACTGCAGGTTTTGCTTCCTGAAGGCCCTCTTGCTCCTCTCCTGTTGTCCTTGCACCTTGTCATTATCTGCCTGTTGCAGTGAGAGCAGCTGGAATACGGGAATGCAGAAGGTCTTCGTAGATAGCGCTGCAGGGCATGCCCCAAGTCTGCATAAAGCAGCCAAGCAGAAGTGCCAGAAGGCCTCACTGGTTGTACTGTCATTCCCAATTCAAGGGGAAGATGAATATGTTCTGCTAGCTGCATGTATGAACAGGGCTGGGTGTTTCAGCCAAGGGCACACTTGTTGGAGGAGCCCTGCAAGTTGTCTAGCATCTGTAGGTTGGTCTGGGCCTGGTGTTGCTCTTTACACGTGGATCTCTTATGCATATGCGTCTATAAATGCACAGCTTTAGAAAGCAACCAAGATGACAGCGATCCCTGAGTCACAAGTGTTACTAACACCTTTGCACACAGCAACAGCTGTATCCCTGTCCCAGGATGTACCTAACCTCCCTCTGCCCTCCAGTCCAGCCTGCAGCCAGGACTCCCCTCCCTTGTCTCCATGTGGGTGCTCATCCCTTCTACCACTGCTTTCTTCCTGCACCGCGCATTTTCCTGGTCCTTACCTCTTGTTGCTCGGGTCCTGAGCCGATCTGCGAGCCCCCGCCCCTTGAGCAGATCCTGCTCACTGCCTTACCTGGCTTTTGCGTGCTGGGTGCTGTGACTTTCCATGGCTGTTCCCAGCATGGAGCCCAGGCACCCCCTCCTGCTGCCCCGTGCAGCGGCCAGGGGAGCCTGCGGTGCTGACATTGCCAAACCTTTCGGAGGTTTGAGAGCGCTTCATGGTAAGGAAGAAGGCGGCAGCATGGATCTGCGGGGAGGGGGAGGGGAGCAGCCTGACAATCCCCTTCGAATTATAAACATATCCTCTTTAAATACATTTCTAAGGATAACATTTGTATTACTGCGTCCTGTGGCTGCTGATAGGGCCCTGCTTATCGCCTTGGTCTCTCCTCCTTTCTCTGGGCCCTGCTGGGAAAGGTCCCTATCTGGAGCCGAGCTGGCAATCCTCCGCCAAGCAATTGTTTCAGTCCAGGGGAAAAATTAATTTCTGCCTATCGTTAATTGAGAGAATTGTGTGGAGAGCTGGGAGGGGGGCTGGTGCGGGGAGTGGGGGATGGAGTGGGGAAGAGAGAGATCGTGTTATTAACAGTGTCCCTTTCATAACCAAATACCCTGATTTCCATCAGTGAGATGAGAGGCTCATTACAGCAAGAAGGTGATTAGAGAACTTGGAGGAACTATCAGGCTAAGCAGGAGAGTGGCAGGGAATTCGGGAGGGACTTGCAGCAGAAGGGCAGCCGCACCAACCAACCATCCCCTCTCACCCTCACTGCCTTCTCCTCCACCCCTCTTCTCCCTGTCAGGCCGTGACCCCCTGCACACATCGCAGGAAAAAGCCACGAAGAAGTTCCAAAGATCAGCAGTTTCAGTGGCTGGAAAGACGCTTTGTGTGGGGGCAGAGCCTGCACACTCATAACTGAAAACCCACTGGAGATGACCAGGTCCTAAAGGCCCAGCTGAGAGTTCATTTGAATGCCTTTTGCTGGTAGTCAAAGAAGAAGATGTAAAAAACATTGGCCTCCTTCCAAGCTACACGGGGAGGTCGTGCATGGCCATTCAGGGTGTCTCTCAGCTGCTTCCTCAACAGGTGGCTAAAAACTAGGACTCCTGACCATCTTGCTCACTAAAATTACATACAGGTGGAAGAAAACTAACCCTGATACTACTCTGATCCAGCTTTTGCACCACTCTTCGCATGCGTGTCCCCTACAAGATATTTCCCCTATTTTAGAGGTATCCCTGCTGTGATACAGCCCACCAGCCCCCAAGCCATCTCACGCACCATGTGTATGTCTTCATGAATTTGCTGTCCTTCAGCTCAGAATTGCTCCCCTGACAAATAGCTGCAGAATCCCCTTGATTCCTGACATTGCTAGAAATAACTTTCTCCCCCTTCGGGAAGGTAAGCAGCCTTGAAAATTCATCCAGCTCACATAAACATTAGGGGATGGGACTCGGATAAAAAGTTGAACTTCTCCCACCCTGCATGTAAATGATGCAATGAAAAAAAAATCCATCAATTTAATTTTCCTTCTTTTTTAGTATAAATCTTTGGCATCCCAGAACAAATTTGTAGTGGACAAGATGATAATAAAGATTCTACTTAATTAGAGCAATCTATCTAACCTGTTGCTCCCGTTGTTAATACTAGTTAATGCTTTAGTTATTAGGGTTTTTCTGTTATTAGTCCATTGCCAACACTGCACTTAAGACTGTTAAAAATCCTGTTCTGAGATGACAAAGAAGTCTTTGGCAAGTTCCAAACTGGAGAGAAAGGGTGCAACAGAGAAGTCAGAGTATCAACTGAGCAGACACAGATTGAAAACATTATGGGGACTGAACTCTCCCCTTCCTTTGATGAAAACCACTCCTCTAGGGTAGAGAGAGGAGCAGAATGTCTCACTCCTGAGACTCCAGGAAACTCAATATAGTATGGCACTCGCAATAAATTGATGTGAAAACAGAAATACTTTTAGAAGGTAAATGGACTTCTTTTCCTCTAAATCACACAGGAGAACATGAAGGCAGACAGAAGTGTTCGGTTTCACAGTACACAGAGCTCTCAATAAAGTAGCACAAACAACCTCTCCTAGCTCCCACCCCATGCAGATCTCCTACCTCTTCTTAGCCTAATCCCATCTACCCATGACCATGTGTTGAGCTCTAGTAATCTCCAGCTCCTCAGGGAGATCCAGACAGAATCCAAAGCAGACCCTCCACACAAGGCAAACCTTCCCATTTTAGCACTAAGTTTCATTGCTGTCAATAGAGGAAACACCCAGAAGTATATGGTCTCTTGGAAAGCTAGTTGGAGGGCAGAGTGGTCACCATGGTCCATTCGATCCTTAGCAATTTCTCTTTGTTCACTTATACCCATGAGACAATTACCAGCAAACGGCAAATTGTTAAGACTGTCTGTGCCAACGGTTAATAGTAGGCACAGAGCCAGACTTAGAAAACTTTGAAGTCAGAATGATTTGTGAGAATCTGTATATATAGCCTTTCCTCTTCAGCAAAGTCCATTTCTTGCCACTTTCTTATGGAAATCACCAGTAAAATGGAAATGGAGAAGAAAGCCTGTTATAGTTTTTTATATTTGTTAGTCATGTCATCTTCTTCTAAAGATGCTGAGAGCTCTGCCTTGAATTTCTAGTTTTATCAGTCAATTAATGAATAAAGATGATCCCAAATTCGTAGGTAGCTTTGGTCTAACACAACTGATAATTAGGCCAACACAGACTTCATGGCTTTTCAGCTACTCTGACCAGAGGGGCCCTGGAAAAAAAAATACACTCACACGACTGGCAGTACTCAGTCCTGGGCAGTTGGACACAAGCATCCTCCAGCCAAGCCATAAAGAGCTGCAAGCTGGTGGTAGCCTCTGGCTGTGGATGCCTAGCCTGAACTATTGCTCCACACTTACATAACTGAGGTTGCCTTCAAGTGGCGAAATCAAGGACTTACATCTCAAACCAAAAATGATCAGGCACTTGGAAAAGCCTCAGCTGCTAGCTGCTTTCTGCCTCAGACAGTATTCTGGCACCAGATTTGTGAGGCTGCAGCAATGAGGTCTGAGGAACAGCCTGCATGGCTGCCTCTCATCCTCTCACTCTCTGCAGCACATCAGGAAAATGGTAAAGAGGGGAGAGTGCCTGCGCAGCCTCCCACTAAATCCATCCCAGTCGATGGCTCTGAAGTGTCAATTAGACTGACTAGTGTAGAACGAGACCAGGAAAGGGGACAACTGGAATACATAAATGGAACAGAAAGGGAAGATGTCTTGAGGAAAAAGATCCAAGTAGTGACAGTGAACCAAAAGCAGTGACTGAGATAACTCCAGAAGATGGATGGGAGAGAGAAGAGAGGATTACAGCTTCTCAAACAGGAAAAAGTGCTGAAAAGGAGAAAAAGAACAGACAGAACTTTAATATTAGAGATATAAGATCTATGTGATCGTTTCATTAAATGGGTCAATGAGAAAACAAGATAGAAGTTGACAGATGGTATACAAAGAGAAAAAATTAAAAGCAAATTAACTGAGGGAAGGTGGGAAACCAACCAAGAAAGTACCTGCAGCTTCAGTGCTACTGAACTGAAATGACCGACGTTCCTATCTATTTTTACTTTCTTGGCCATCACCTGTATCTAACTTCTCTTTGCTTCTTTTTGTTGAGTCCGTCAGCATGGGATTCAAAAGGGACAGTGATTATTTTGACCATATCTTTCTGCATTATCATGAGTTACTCTAGATCTCATAATGAGACAGCTAAAGAAGAAAGGAGAGCATAATTGAATGCCACCAAAGCATGCTGAAGCATCTCAGCAATTAAGAAGAAAGCTCCTTCCCACATACACAGTTGGTCCTGCTGAAACACTTCTTGGTGCTCACAATGCTTGGGTGATGTTGAGGGCCAAACTGCAGTCAGCTGGAGCCCTCGGAGAGAAAGGGACAAAGGTGGGAGTGCTGAAATCCAGTTCTTAGGGCAACTCCAAGATGCTCTGATGATCTCTGGCATCCCAGGGAGTCCCAGGGCAGTGTAATCTGGGACAGGCCCTGCTCTGTCACAGGGAGTATGCACTTCCCAGCATCTTTCCTCCAGAACATTAGTTCAGCACAGAGAGAGAAGTGAGATCAGCCAAATTCATTGAACGAAAGAGAACATGACACCTGTACAAAGATGGACAGACAAAAAAGCAGAGCTACAAGCAGAGAACGTGAGAGAATTTCAGGAGGAAGAGTTTGAAAAACAGAAATGTGACTACAAAGAGAGGAGAGTGAGGGTGAATTAGACAGAGAGAGATGGAGACATGGGTCTTGTTTGGAGGAAAGAGCACGGGGGGAGAAAGGAGGGGGCAAAGTCCGAGACACTCAGCGAGTTCAGAACAATCTCCATTCTCCGCAGCGCTTTCTGTTTAAAAAAATAAAAAAGGAATGATGGAGAAGGGGAGAGAGTCAGACAAGTTTAATGATGTGTGTTCAAAGCTCAGATTGGAAAAATGACAGAGAAAAGCAGCCTGTTTCGGCTCTAATAAATTGTTCTTTGCTGTAAGAGACGCCTGTCGCAGCATTAATACAGGGCCCTAATACACGGGTCAGGGTTAAGTAATTTTCTCCGGCAACTTAAGCGAATAATGAAGCTGGCAGCGGCTAGTGGCGCGGTGGGAGAGATGGCCCGGGCCGCCAGCACTTTGTCTTCATTTATTATGCCAGCTCTCATGATTTGGGTACTGGCTGCAGCAACGGGAAGCCTCCGCCGAGGAGATATCGCTTCATTTCGGCAAGGTAATGAAAGCTGGGATGGGGGGAGGATAAACCAATTTGCTGGCTGACATGGGAAGGAGTGATTTGCAGACCTGGGTGAGGGAGGGGGGTGGCCAAGCAAGAGGAAGCACAAGGCTAAACCAAGGGGGGTGCTCAAGGCCCTTCCCTGAGGTAACAGTACCGTGTGTTTGTGGGGAGGGCAATGGAGGACTGGGCGGGAGGGGATGGTGGGGCTGGAGCCGGGAGATACCAGTGCCTGAGGGGGCAGGGAGCAAGGAAGAGCCACCAGGAAGGACAGCAAGGGTAGGAGAGAGGCAGAGGCTGCTGGAAGAAGCAGTGGCTGGAGCAGGTTCAAGGGCTGGTGGAGCAAAGTTGAAGAGCATGCAGTGGTGGCATGAGGAAAGACAAGCAGTGAGCAGCCATGTTGGGGAAGGCAAGCACAAGAAGCAGGGTGACATGGAGAGCACAGGAGGTCGTCCTGTCATTGATGGTAAGGGAGACTCATCCTTGTCTGAGGCATGGACACTCAGGAACTCGCTGAAGTTCACCCCCACCAAGCTCATCACTTCTGTCATGAGGGAGAAAGTCTGGATGAAGCAGGAGGCTACCCTGCAGCCACAGCACTCCAGGGAGAAGAGGGAACTTGTGTCTCCTGGACTTTCTCCCCACCACACGGGCTTAGGCAATGCTGCTCCAAGCCTACTTCTTCAAAGCAGATTAGCAGTGACCGATTTGGTGACTTAACTCCCCAGCCGTGGGTGTCACTCAGACCAGGCCAGGCATACTGTTGGCGTGCTCTGAGTAGCTCTGCACTGCTGTCTTCTCTTTTCATCCTACCTGAGAGGATATATCCCAGCAGCTGGGATGCCATCTTCGTCCCTATTCCAAAATACCTGCACCTCTCAGAGCACATCCCTACCTCCTTCAACCCCCACGCTGCCCGCTCCCAAAACAGCAAAGGGAACAGAGGGGACAGAGCCCTGCCAGAGTCGAGTCTGGGACTCTTGCCTTTCCCCCCTCCTCCCCCTCCTCTTGATGTGGGTTAAGGATTTCCAATAAGGACCAAGTGTTGGAGGCTTAACACTGCAGTCTCTGGAGAAGCAGGCCAATTTCACACTAATCTTCCCCATGAAGGGAGAGCACATCGGAAGCAAGAATTACATCAAAGAGAAGTTAATGCTGAGAAGCAGACGACAAAAAGGAGCTGCTTTCAGTTTCAAATGAATACACACAGCTGGATTAAGAGATCAGGCAGCTCAAAGCCTGTATCGCAAGCTTTGGTACCCAGGATTTAGCCAGCAGGGAAGAGTTCTGATCTGGGGGCGCTTTTGAAAGGAGAGGAGGGTCTTTATGGAGCACTGCAGGTATTTCAGAAGAGCTGGGTAGAAGACACAGAAGGCTGATCTCTTGGTCTGGCCTCTGCTGACCTCTTCTAATAAATATCATGACAGACTCAGATAATGAGATGGGCTTGTGCAGCCTACATAGCTCCTGAAGCCTTCTTTCGGTAAGCAAGCAGTTACCCTGCTATTTCCCCCTGCCCCATGTGCTGGCAGACACAAAACCAGGGTCTCACAGCCCTCCTTCCGCTTTTAGTCTGGGGCATTTCAGCTGTGGGGGGAATAGCCCTTCAGGTCCTGAGATGCAGGCAGTCCTTTCCCTCCTGGCAGGAGGCACGTTCAGCTTCAAGTGCGAGTAGCAAAGGCAGCTGAACTCCCTGTAATATAAAATGCACCCTCTGGAGGAAAGGAGAGCAGAGGCTGATTGCAGTAATGTGTCTGTTGTCCCATTTTAAGTGGTGCTGAAGTGAGTCCCAGCACGCTCCCCCCACCGGGAGGCTGACAGGTGTAAATCCCGCGATGAATGAAGGCACCGAGCCCTATAAAGCTGGTGTCTCTCCACGCATCTCCGCTCTGATTGACTTGTCCGCTCTCTAAGGCTGCCTCTATCAGCTCCTTGCTGCCTCCAATTCCAGGTGTGATTTAGTTTGGAGATGAGAGGTGACAGTTAACATTGGTACTCGTCAGTGTAGATCAGACACAGTCACGCTGTCTTCTCCTGCCTCACTCACTTGCCTCCTCCCCCGTGCTCCCCACCCCTCGGGTATCTCCCACTTTTAGCTGTTGCTCTCATTCTCCCTGCCTATTCTCATCCAATCCCTCTGTTTACCATCATTTCTTTTTGCCTCCCATCACCATTGCCGCAGCTCATCTTCAGTAAATCGTCCCCTTTTGCTTCTCTTTTCTGACCCAGAATAACAGATTCTTAATGTCTTCTTCAAGGAAACTTCTCTTGTGCAAAGACTAGGAAAAGCTGTTTTGGCTTGTCCTTTCCAGCCCCCTGTAAAGCCAAGCAAGTAATATCTCACAAATACTCTATTTGCCGAACTTAACCTATTTCTCCATTCATGAGTTGCTCATTCAGGTTTAATTTTCAAGTATATTTGCTGTTTGGAATTCACCAAACAGCTTTGAGGAATGAGTCTGGGCTTGATGACAGAAGAAAAGAGGGGTTTTGCACTTGGTATGTGAGTTTATAACTGCCTTCTTTGGTTTGGAAGGGTTTCTTGTAGTCTACGTGCTGTAATATCCTACAACAACCCTAGGACCAAGGTTTCTGATACAAATGCTCAGATTTCGTATCTGGAACTTCTTAATTTAAAATTTCCGGTTCACCAAACAGTTCCTGCCAATGCCTACTGTCTGTAACCCTTATGGAAAGGAACACAATGGAAAGCAATCCCACTTATTAGAGTTAATAACTGCAAAAATGTAATCACATAGCTCCTTTTAACCCAATTAACTTAATAACTCTATATCAATATTGGTCCCCCATTTCCCACTCATGTTCTATTTCAGTCCCTAGTACTTTGCATGAGAGGTTTTCTTTAAGCCACACTAAAAAGACAACAGCTCCAGTATGATCAAAGAGGAGATGACTCAGTGGACAACGCACTGGTTAGGTTCATCCTTTTTTCTTCCCACCGTTATAATTTTCAATAAGTTTTGTAGCTGATTCCCAATGATGTATACTCTTCTGTTTTCCAGATGGTGGTCACCCATCATCAAGAGTTTCATCACAAAATAATAGAACCATAAATTTACAGAAGACAAGCTGGAAGAGACTGCATGGACAATGGAGAACAGGCTAAGAACCTCTCTGGACAGCGAAGTTCAAAAAAAAAGTGAACCCGCCAGAAGGACCCAGGGAAGCTGAGCAAGAGTGATCAGAGATCTAGAAAATCTGGCCAGCAAGGCAGATTTGTTTAGTCTAGATGGAAAAGACGACTGGCAGGGTACATGATGACCACCTTCAGATACATAGCAGGGTGCTTCAAAGAGGCAGAGTCCTTGAAGAGTGGAAATTGTCCCCTTAAACTTCATGAAGGGAGATTTAGAAAGCTGGGAGAACTTCTTAGCTGTCTCTGCAGCAAAATCCTAAAAGAAAGTGGTTAGAGAAAGTGGAGGTAGTGCCATCATTTTCCTAAAGACCAAGTTGGGCAAGCATTTGGAAGGAATCACATAGGTATTTTGGGACTGGATTAGATTAATTTTCCCACTGTAATTTCTCTGAATCTGCAAATATATTGATGACACTGCTAATGTGACACAGACTACCCATAACTCACATAGTCCCTTCCAGAAATAAACACACTGCTGAAAATCTGCTGTGGAGCCACATTAGCGTGGAAATTATAACAATATGAGGCATTAGGTAAGTTCCTATCTATGATTCCCAGCATGGTTATGACAAAATGGAGAGGAAAAGGAGAAGAGCCACTATACATGTACCATGACACTGCCGAGAATCTGGAGGAATGTGTCGTCTTCTTTGCAGGAAAGACCAAGATGTATAATTTGGAAACTGTAGGTTGCCTGTTCCAGGTATTGCTGAGTTTCGTGATTCTTTCTAAGTTTAGGTATTTTAATGATAAAGTAAATTATGAGCCCTTGCACTTCAATGTGGTGTGACAGTAGTTCTGTCCAGGCTTGGTGAGAAAGACACTTATCCTTTAAGAATACACTTAGCCTTTAATTCAAACTGGATGAATAATATTTACTCTTAGCTTATTCAGTGATATTTCCTCTAACCATAATTTATTCCTCTGGTTGAAGATCTGCCCTTAGAGCTATACCAGTGTGGAAATAGTGATGCTATGAGAAGATACTAAGGTCAGTTGATTCCTTCACATTTGGTCTATTTTGGATTGGTTTCATTTTATTACATAGATTTTGTTGACATCTATATGTAACCACTCATCCTCCTATAATAGCAGTACCACAAATAAGATCTATCCCAGCCCTATGGATCACCAAGAAGTCACATCTCTTCCTCCTGACCCATATGTTTGCCCCTTCAGTCTGAAGGGCTGTCCTTCCCTGTACTGTCAAACAAGACCAGGCAAAAGCTCAAAGTGGCACTGTGTACAGCTCTCCCCATCACCACCCTCAAACTACAAAAGTTTATGGGAAGACCTTAATTGTGGAACACAACAGACCTGTGGACAGAAAGAGGAAATTCAAAGGTCATTCAAAAATTCAGCCTACCTGGTGCATCTGGAAGACTACTCAGGCAGCCTCAGCTTGTCCACAGAAGACTCCAGACATAGGAATTGCAGAGGAAAGTGGGCAGCGCCAGCACTGGGTGACTGAGCCTACCAAACTCTGTCAACTGAGCCCCAGCAGATCTTACAGGCCTATCATTTCTGTACACCTGAAGACACTCCTGCCAGTGTAGTGTCATCAGTGTTGGGATGCAGCAGCAGAGAGGACTTGCAGCACTTTAGTGACCAAAAGCCTCTCCAAACAGAGGGCTACCTCCTGATCCCAACAGAGATCCCTGCAGCTTTCCAAATGCCCTTTCTCTCCATCCTGCCCTTCAGAGGCAGAAAGTTCAGTTCTGGGGAGCAGACTGGCTTTTACACTTCCTACTTTCTCTTGAAAACGCAGAGCCCGTTTCGCATAACTCGCTGTATGTCCATCCGCTCCCCCTCCCTGCTCCAGCACCTCTTTCCCTACCTCCAGCCCGGGTGACGATCCATGAAAGCCCCCAGCAGTATGTCACAGGAGTGATAATTACATCCCCCACTCGCATCATGCTGCCTGCTGCTGACCTCTCACCCCTCCTCTCTTTTAATCACCCCCTGGCATCAGTCACTCTGACAGGGCAGCGGCACGGCACACGTGACGTGTCAGCCCGGGGACATGACTTATAGGGCCCGGCCGGTGGACAAAGGGAAGGGAGATAGGCAGCATAAATCTCCAGGGTGAATAAAAGAGAGTGATGGGGCACTCTGCCGGGGCCTGCGTTAGCAGATTCTCGGCCTCTTGTTATTCAGCCCAGAGTTATGGTGATGAGGAAGTGGCCGAGAGTGACACGCGCTGGTCCCAATCAACCTTGCGAAACCTGCGGAGACCTGGAGGAGCCTTAATGTCACACATGGCTGGAGGGCCCCAACGAGGCACAGGCACATGCAGGCCAGGGGAGCAGCCGGGGCAGTCCCCAGCCACCAGAGGCATCTGACCAGCAAGGGCTTCATCTGTCAGGGCAAGGCACTAAGTCACGCAGAACAAGGACAGAAGACCCCAGGTTGTACCTCTCCACCTTGACTGAGCATGGCTGGGGCAGGATCTGCACATCAGAGCATCTGCTGCTGGCCCAGGACACTTTTAGCTTCTCCCCCAGCTCGCACACCAGCCCTCTGCCCACTCACGGGTTCACCTGCCACACAGCTCCTTTCCACCTCCTCCTTGCACTTACCTGTTGCTTGGGATTAAATCACCAGTGCCTCAGTCAGCCGCTGCCACTCTGAAGACTTAGGACATCCAGGGTTTCCACCAAGCAGCAGTCCCACACCACTCCTCTGGTGGGACAGAATTGCTCGTCTTGGGACTGCAGAGAACTTTTACTTCTGTGCAGTAGAGTGTGTTGCCTACCTAAACCTGTTAAGTTGGGTGCCTCAATGGAGGAAGACCTCCATGAGGAGGTGTCTGGACTGCCATCGCTGTACCATGACAGTCACTCCCCAGGGTCCCTACAGGTCATTGCATTACCCTCATACATCTTTCTCAGGAAGGACAGTGGCAAGGCAGAGCTGATGTCCCCAGTAGCTCTGTGACTCCTCTAGCACCACACCTTCAGGGAGGAGGGAGAAGTCCAGGAGTGCCTACACCAGCACGCCCCAGGTGAGGGGTCTCATTGCAGGGGGCTCAGCACAGCCACAGCAGCATCCCGCATGTCCTGTGGGGGATACCCTCTCTCCCCATTGAGTGTCCCCATCTGGGCTCCCCTCCCTGCCTACTGCCCCCCAGCAGCATGAGAGGAGACTTCTGGTTGGGCTGGGACCTGCTCAGCCCCAGAGACGAGACTGAACATGGCCCCACACCTCCCACCCCGTCCTTCCTGAAGGCCCCATCCCTGCATCACGGCTTCTCTCTGGGCTGACGGGGAAGCCCTGCAGCCCCCTGCCTCCTCACCAGCTGGGTCCTAGTCTCTGAGATGGGAACACACCGCTCCCTACCCTCCTCCCCCCCATCTGCCTTTTAACGATGATGGAAGCTGCTGTCAGCATGCAGCGACAGTAATAAACACTCTTCTTAATAACACAGGGTGTCCCTCTTATTAAAATGAATAGACTTCCGTGGTGAAGCCGGGCTGCCTGCCTTGCAGCCTGGTGGGGACAGCAGCCCTCGAGCAGAGCAGTTTATCTGCTGTAATTACTACAGCAGCTTCAGCTCCAGGACATCCCTAGTTACAGCACGGTACTGTAGCCCCAGACTGAGGCACGGGCACGCAGACAGACCAAGGTACCTTCCAACACATGAACACAGAGAAATGCAGGCAGATAATTACCTGCATGCCTGCAAACACCTACAGTAAGTGCCAGGATGCACAGACACAGAGCAGGGTTAAATGCACTCACAGTCAGGCTTGTAGGCATCCTAAGCCCCACTCCTTCCTCTTCTCTCCTGCATAACAGGTATATTAACACACATCCGTAACCACACTGCACTGAATACAGGTGGAAGAGAGCAAACACTTGGCCCAAGGGTGTGAATCCCCTCCTCCAACAGCTCACAATATGTGTGCTCAATCTTTCCTGTCCCCTGGTCAATGAGAGGCACAGGATAAATGTCCTTCAGGTTTTATATACCAGAGTTTCTCACCCGTATGGAAGCTGTCCATTTCCCACCCACTAATTTCACAGGATCTCTGTATCCCAAGCACCATCTTTCACCCTGCATGCTGCAGCCAGACACCGAGTTGGGCAGTCATGGGACAGGCAAGGAAAACATCCGATATGAAGCTCGACAGCAGTTCTTTTGGAGGTATGTTTGGACTGGCTATTACAGAAGACTTCTTGCATGCTTTCTGGCCTGGGAAGCCAAAGCATTCTTCTCCTCTGACTATTTTCACAGCATTTTCTAAGCTCTCTTGTTCTGCAGATGTGCCCAGGGGCTACATGCATGTGGAAGAGCTGCACTGGGAAGCACTTTTTCCTCCTTTGGAGGATTATCCAAGGGGGAAAAAAAAACTATCAGAAAGACAAACGACAGTAGCACATCCCCACATCCAACAGTTCTCTGGACTGCAGAGACCCAGCAAGACCAGTCCACGTCTACTGCATCTCACCCATCCAGGAGTAAGCACAGGAGACCAGTCCTCATCCACTGCATCATTTCTCTGCACCCCCAGTGCATTCAGGCAGCTTTCTGCATTGCTGTCATCATCAAGCCCTGAACAACTCCCTCCCTCGCATGCCTCAAGTGTTGAGGAACACCTAACCTTGCAGTGCTCCTCACAGAAGGCCCAGCAGCAGGCAGCAAATCCAGCAGTTGTCAATTTAGCAGATCCTTACTATCTGAGAGACTGGCCCTTCCCAGAAAATATGGACATTGCAACCTTGCTGTTTTCATTGGTGTTTGGTACAGGAAGAGAGACTAGGGCACTGGAACAAGTAGGATAAAAAGAACGCAACAAATAATGATGAATGAACCAGTCTTTTGCAGCCAGTGGTTTCCCTGGGTTCAGAAGCCAAATGCATCACAAGAAAGCTGCAGACCTGCTGCTTATGCACATTTCTCAAATCACTCACGTGTCATGTCCTGAATTATCTGTATTTCTGCTCAGAGGAAGGTTGGCAAGGATATATTTTGGGGGGTAGCTGATGAATGCAAAACAAGACAAGGATCTAATAATGCTTCCAAAGACTCAGTAGTACCCCAGAATGAATCAATCTCTCTACCTACTTGCAAACAGACTACAACATGTTTGTCAACATTACTTCCACCTTCCCAAGTTCTGGCATGGACACTCCAAAGCCCACTTCTCACCAGCAGACCTAGATTTCCAGATTCACACAGCTCACCTCGCTGCCAAGGGCTGCTAGCCAGGGCTTTCTGAGCTGCAAGCCTCTGCTGGTGGAGAGGCCTGGAGCAGCAGGGAATGGGCACCCTGCAGGGAACTCCAGGGGCCAGAGAGGTCCTGATGCATCACCTACATAGCAGTAACAGCTGCTGCATACCACTGCAGTTGAAAAATAAAGCAATATAGGAATATTTTTTCTTCCATTCAGAAAGCAGTTGAAACTTCATTCACTGCAGCACTTGGCTCAGGCACTGACATCAAAGAAGTGCTAGTCTCAAGTCACCGGGCAGTAGCTCATGGCCTGTCACCACACAGCATATGGAAAACATATGGAAAAACATATGGGAAGCATAGGGAAAGAGGCTGCAGTGTCCTGAGTGAAAAGTTTCTCAAATATGGATACTCCAAGTCATGAACAGGCCTCCTGCTTCATGTAGCCTGCAGAGGAAGTTTTTGCCTGAGGACATGGTTCACCATTGCTACAGTGAAGTGAGTCATATGGGACAGCAGAGAACCAGTCTTCCAAAAACCTCAGCACCAGTGACACCGTTTGCAGTGACACCCAAGCAGCATCAAGGTTTTGCTGCTGGTGCTCCTTGCTGTGGGATGCTGGAAGACTTCATCACACCCATCATCGCACAGGAGTTAGAGGCATGCACAGAGAAGAAGGCTGAGACCTGTGGCCAACAGCCTGGCCAGAGGACGAGGAGACAGGAAAGGACCAGCTCTTACTTATCTCTAGAAAGTTCAGACCATGGTTTTGGCAAATCAGTTTCTGAGCAGGTGCCTTGGTGGTCGGACAGAGGGCAATGGGTGCCACCCAGCTGCAGAGCTCTGTGGTGCTGAGCAGGGTGCTGGGAGGAGGTGGGCTCTGGGGAGAGCTGAGCAGCAGAAGGCACATCCCAGACAGAGACTCTCAAGTGCTTGACATCCAGAGAAACTGAGCCATAAGGATTCAGCCCCATGAATTCACCAGGTTCACATGCTCTTCGAGGCTGTGATATGTCAAGAAGCAGATGAAGAAATTATTCCGAGCAAGTGTATTTTTCTCCCATTGCCCTGCAGACAAGCACATACAGATAAAGAGAGACCTCTAGTGATGCTGGAGGGACTTTGCCTGTCCTCCCCCTCCAAGCATCCCTCACAGCCAGAAACAAATGTCTCGGTTGCTCTGACTAGTGCAGTAATAGCCTTCCTCCTGAGCCAGAGAAAAACAGGGGCTGATCGTAAGAATA
Organism: Anser anser; assembly: GCF_964211835.1. Taxonomy (NCBI): domain Eukaryota; kingdom Metazoa; phylum Chordata; class Aves; order Anseriformes; family Anatidae; genus Anser; species Anser anser. The sequence continues at coordinate 43,278,527 of NC_139725.1, read as the reverse complement.
TTTGCTCAACCACAGAGCCGGAGAGGTGCCACTCTGAAAAATGGGTTCAGATCCTGGCCACCTCTGCTTCTCCAGTTGCAGCCTCCCAAACTCCAGCACAGTCCTGGGCATACACCAGCAGGCATGTGAAGAGCAGGTAATTGCCAGGGCCGGGAGACATGCACTTGGGCTGCAGTTTTGAACATGTGGCTGAAGCTTGCATCTGGTAGGACAGGGAGCTCAGCTGCTGGCAGCTTAGCATGGCTGGAGGCAGGAACAAGTTCTGGCTGAGCTGTCACACCAGGAGACACTGTATCCCCCTTGCACAGCTCTGACAACAGCAGCATCACATACAGCTGCAGGACAGAAGAGCATTTTGGTTCTTGCTGGATTCAAACCCAAATTCCCAGGGTGCAGCCACACAGAGGGTGATGGACTGTGTGTATGGGCATGTTCATGCCAAGCTCCCCACGCACACCATAGAGAGAAGGCAATCAAACACCACCATTCACCTCCTCAACTCTGCCCAGAGAAGGGCAGGACAAGAGCCAATAAAATAATTTCTAAGTCTATTCAGAGAGCAAACTACTACATCAAGCTTTCCAGGTATGAAAAGGATTTGAGAGGAAACACCAGAAGAGGCACAAGCTAGAGGCACACCTGGCTATGGCAGAGACACGGCAATTGCTCTGTACAAAGTGAAAAGGCAGACAAATATAACCTGTCCTGTATACCTGTGGCAAGAAAAGAAGGGAAGAGCTCCTGCCACCTTCTCCTCAGGTCAGAGCCTTGATTGCTCAGTTAGTAGCTCCCGTAGTGCCTGCCTTCCACTCCACGGTCTCTCCTGTTGCCCAGCCAGCGCATAAATCGAGACGGAGCAGCTCTTTTCCTGGGCTTCCTTTCTCTTGTGCTAGTCCAAGCCCTGGTGACCTCCTGTTGGAAGGAGGGGGGCAGTTCACTGGGGCTGTCGTATTTTGCTGGAATGTTTTATTTTCTGTGCCGAATGAAGAGTAATTGTGGAGGGGAGGGAGAGTGCAAGCACAAGAAAGTGCGTGTGCTGCCAGCCAGGCTGATGTCCTTGTCCCACAAGGTTATGGAACCATTTTAGCTCAAATAATAATAAAAAAGCCTCATAGAAGCAAGGGATTCATAAAACAAAATATGAGCTGGGCATTTGGCAGCAGCTGCCCACAAAGTGGGAAGCACACACTGAAATCTGGAAGTAGACAAACTCTGTACCCTCTCAACAGCTCTGCAATTTCAGGAAACTGGCAGGGTTTATCATAGCACGTGCATGTATGTGTGCACACATGTAGGAAGACATAGCTGGCACAAGCCCGCTTGCTTTCCTTGCATACTTGACTAATGTTACTTCAGATATTCAGTCCCACAGAACTGAGAGGCACTCAGACTAAGGAGCACATCTGACCCATGTGTGAGCAAGGTGAGAGCAGCTTGCCCAGGGAGCTCCCCTGCTGGGTCCCAGCACACTACACAGGCATAGGAGAAATGAGGCTTTAACAACTGCAGGAGGCACTTGCACTGAACATTTCTTTACTATTTAGAGGACAAACATCACGAAGTACAGAATAACAAATCAGCCTACACCAGAGAGAGAAAAGCCTCCCCTATTAGAATTCAAGAACTATGGGGACTTGCAAACTTGGGATGAAATCCCAAGAGATATAAAAATTCTTCCAAGTGATAAATAAGGCCCTGAGGACCAAATTCAAGACTTTCTAGGGAAAGTCAAGACTTTCTAGGGAAAGAAACAACAATTGTACATTTTATTTTGGTGAGCTATGATAATAATTACTATTTCTTTGTTGTAACAGGCCAGGCACACGTGAAGATTTCCTGACTACAGAGGCTATGCTGCTTGCTGTTCTCTAGTCTGTCAAGACAGATGTTTAGAGCAAATTCAAAAGGACTTGGGATGAGCTAGGACTACCTGGTACTTTGGAAGAGTCTATTGTTAATAAGTGATGGTTTAACAAAAAAAGCATACTGAATAATATAGAAAATCAACCTGTGTTGTTAAAAGACAAGATCTATTTCTTCCTGATAGAAGTTCTTACATTAAAAAGCCTACAGTTAACTATGAAAGCTGAAGCAACCTGAGCAATCAGGTGAGTTTCGAGTTTACCACTCAGAGCACAAAAAACTAGACTACTGACCAGCAACCACCAGCCTACACTGTAAGCAGCTATGCCCATCAACTCTCCAAGGTCAACAACTCAAGACCAGAGAAAGCAAACCATAGGAACAAATAGCAAGAGAAAGTAAGAACAAATCAGAAATGCTTTTCTAAAAGAAAACCAGCTATGATTAGTCTACAAATAATCTTGAGCAACGTTACAAGAGAAAGAAACATTACCAGGACTTACAAAACAAGGATGCCATCTTGAAGAGGCCAATGATAAAGCTGAACTACAACAAGGTGAAGGCAACAATGAAATTTGAGCAGGAATCACAAGGAATAAATTGCAAATTTCAGCACAGCTGACAAACAGATTTGGGATGCCAGGATGGGAACTCTCCAAAACACCGCTTGATGCATTTTTCATGGACTAAGGGCTTAGTAGAGCAGTGGCAAAAATCATTGGCTAAATTTAACTGTATTAGCAAATCCATGCCAGAGAAGCAGTAAACTTCAGAGACGGAGAGCAGCAGGCATGCACAGTACTGAGGGATGCAAGGCCACACACATTCACCTGTTTGCTGTCTCCAGACCAACCGCAACTGGTAATCCATATCAGCAAGCAGCGAGGACAAGCTGTTCCTAAGGGAGGGTGACCCCAAAACCAGGGGTAACACCAGCCCAGGCAGGGCCTGGACCAGGGCACAATCCTGTAGCACAACAGGCAGAGGCAGGTACTGGTAGCAGGGCCCATCAATAGGCCCAAGCAAGGCAAAGCGGTGAACCTGGCCCAGCAGCCATCCATGGATCGGGGTCTGAAGCAACAAAAGACAGGGCTGAAGTGACTGCTGCAGTACAAGCATGGGACCTATCCAGGAGAATAAGTCAGACACACAGCTAGAGACACGTAAACCTACAGCAAGACTCAAGAAGCAAATGTGACCCCAGGCTGGGCTTAAATGGGCCCATGGGCAGAGGGTGGGTGGGGGTGCTCCAGGTGAGACCACTCAGGGCAATTAAGGCCTGTTGGTGCCCTCAGGGCTTGGCCAGTTTTGCTTAATCTACAGATGCTCTTCACATGGGGTAGGATCATCCACTTAGGGAGCTGATGTGGCATTGCGCATCCTCACAAGCTGGCCCTTAGTGACAGCCTTCATTATGTGCTCCTGTAACATGTCTGCTTGAACTCAAATGTTCAGCAGGAAAATGTACGGGGGAAAATGTATGTTCAATCCCTGAGGAAAGGATTTAACAATATTCATGCAATAACACTATAAAACAAACAACTACAGATATATATATATATCACCTCAAACTGAATTAAAAGTAATACTGCTGTATTTCAGAGAAACACAGAATGGCTGAAGTTGGACAAAATCCCACTTGCTCCGGTAGCCCCACAGTCTGCTGGCCTATGTCCCCGATCTGACGCCAGTAATGGCACTGAATTCCACCCACAATGCTCCCCCAGCAGCTGGTTTCTGGACATAAAGTCTGCAGAACCCTTCCAGATCCACAGAGCTGTACCCCCCCAACTACTGATGCTGGCACCCCCACTCACGCCAGTGGCTGTACCACAGGCCAGGGGCGTCCGCTCCTGGCTCCTGCAGCTGTGACCAACTTTCACTCACACACTCACAGCCCGCGCCTGGAGCTGGCATGTGGTCTTTGCAGCATGCAGACACGTGGGAGAGAGTGTGAATACACAGAGAGAGAGCTAGGAAAATGTTTCAGGAAAAAAAAAAAAAAAAAAAAAGAAGACAAGACAGGCTGCAGAGGCCCCACACAGGGCTTGGCCAGACAAGCGTCCCATCTAAACTTCCCCTTGGACAGCATGGCTTCTCCGAGATGGCCTCCTGCAGGACAGGAGGGCTGCATCTGCCATCTGAAGCAGACTGGTGGTGGCCACGTCACACCTGCAGCCAGGGCCCTGATAAAGGGCTGCCAGGCTGCGGCCCTGTGTTGGCGCGACCTGGTGAGGTGAGGAGGGTGCAGGGGGCTTCGGCTGGTGGGGCTGCTGAGGGAGGAGGGGGCCAGTGCTGCAAGCCCACCCTCATCCCGCTTCTCCCTCAGGTTTGGCAGAGGAGCGTCTGGAGGAGAAAGCAGGGTCTCTCCAGTGCTTGCTGTCAATGTGTGCCATGTTCCCAAGGAAGCAGAAGGCCTCTGACTTGAGCGAGCCAGGTGAGAGCACATCACCCCTCCTGCAGCTCCCTGTAGCCAAATACACAACTCCCCAGGGGGTTAGTTGGTCTGCCTTGGGCACAGGGGACAAAACAGGAGGCTCTTCCAGAAAGCGCCTTTTTCATAGACTTATAGAATGGCTTGTGTTGGAAGGGATCGTATAGATCATCTAACTCCAACCCCTCTGCAAGGGCCCTCCTCTGGACTCTTTCTAACAGGTTCACATCTTTCTTGTGCTGTCAGCCCCAAACCTGGATGCAGCACTCCAGGTGGGGCCTCACGAGGGCAGAGCAGAGGGGCACAATCCCCTCCCTCGACCTGCTGGTCACTCCTCTGTTGATGCAGCCCAGGACACAGCTGGATTGCTGGACTGCAAATGTGCAGTGCTGGCTCGTGTTGAACCTTTCGTCCACCATAATCCCCAAGACCTCTCCACAGGGCTGCTCTGAATGAGTTCGTCTCCCAGTTTGTACTCCCGTCTGGGATTGTGTTGTGGCCTTTTTTACCTGTAGTCTTCAACTGTGGCCACCTAGAGCAATTCAGCACTGGGGGATATGTCCGTTCTCATCCCTGCCTGGGCAGTTCACGTGCTAAGGGGGGGCAAAAAGTGCTACAGGATGAAATATCAAAGAGAAGCAGCAGGGAGAAATAGTGGGGATAGGTTGGTGCTGCGAGGGTGCCTTGTGCTGCGAGCTGCACAAAGCCCCGTCCTGATACCAATAAGCTGGGTGAGACGGAGGAAACACAGTGTGGCCAGGGGAGCTCGGGGTCTGCTGCTCCCCTCCCTGGCACCACGCTCTCCCCATCCACCCCATGGGCTCTGAAGGAAGCAGCACAGCAACTGCCATGCCCATAGGCGCATTGGTCACTTATTCCCCCGCTGCATCTAGCTATTTATTTATTTGATGTAGAAGCTTTCGCGTGCTCCCCCCCCCCAACCCCTCGCCTCTTTTCGCCATCTGTCCGTTCTCCTGGAAATCTGTTCCATCTGACCTCGAGCTGACCAGCGCATCCCTCGTCCCTCCATCCTGCCACGGGCTCCTCCAGACGTCCCCAGCTCAGCTCAGGGGCTTTTAGCTGACTATGCAAATGTCGCCCAGCCAGCTGGTGTCTGCCTCCCAGAAACACATGTTCCAAAGCCCCCCGGACAGCCGGGGGGGAGGAGGGGACAAGTCCCTGCGCCCCGGCCCGGGGGCTGTGCAGAGAAAGTTACTTAGCCAGGAATTATTCAGCAAGCAGATGGGAGGAGGGAGGGAAGGAAGGGGAGCAGAGAAAGTAAGAGCACGGCACCTCTGCGCGAGCACATGTGGGTGTGGGTGTGCGGGGTCCCAGGTAAGCACGTGGAGTGTAAATGAAACCACCGTGTGAGGGTGCGGGGTGGTGGAAAGGGGTGTGAGGGAGGCGCGCAGGTCAGGGGAGGATGTTGCCGGTTGTTTTATGGCCCTTTCCTCCTAATGACAACTTGTGCAGCATGCAGAAGGGGCTGTAATAGTGCAACATAAAGGAGCTGCAGCTGTCAGAGCCAAACATCAGGCCCTCAGAAAGAGCCCCTCCAGAGAGGTACTAAAGCATGGCAAGGCCAGAAGGGCTCATTTAAATTATTCTTCAAGATCTCTCTTTTCTCCATCCCCTAGTATGTAACCAGCCACCTCGGCTCTCTGGGTCCCCATTCACACAGAGGGAAAAGGTAGAGATGTTGAAATGTGACCTGAGGGCTTGGGGAGGGTTTTGGGGCTGAACCAAGTAGGGAAGAGAGCAGGAGGTCATTGCCACAGCACCCCACCAGGGCTGGTAAACACGGCAGGACACATGCCCAGCCAGAAAGCCACCCATAGGTAGAAATCCAGCTCCTTTGGATATCTTTACAGAACAAAGACTCTGACACAGGCATTTCCTGAGGTGCTGGCAAGGAACAGGATTAATGTGATGATACTTGCTAGGTCTTTGCCATGCGTAAAATGAGAGGAAGTATTGGAGCGATAAGGACAAAGCACCCACAGTGTCTCTTGTGGACCCCCTTGGCCAATTTGGCATCTATGCTGCTACACCCAAAGGCTAATGCATCCCATTTCTCAGGCAGAAAGGAAAGGTTGGGTCCGTACATAATCACACCAGGCTTGGCCTCCCTTTCTCCACAAAGTGCAGAAACTCCTTTTCTTTACCTCTTTCAGGTGCACTCCCTCAAGACTTCAAGCTTCTGCATATTTACTTCTGGACATTTACTGATAACATTTGAACAAGGGGAAACCAAGTCGCATTTCACTGCCTCCTCTAGGCTTAAGACAGATCAGGATATTGGCTCTTGAAATTTAACAAGATTCTTCTTTGCAATAACAATTAAAACCAGAAGCCAAGGTACCTCTCTTCCCCAACCTAAATTTCTCCTGTCACAACAGCAGTTCTGTCCCTCTGATAAGGACCCCTTGGGCTCCTGGGGAGAAGGCAGGATGGCAGCTCCAGATGTAGCTGACAGATGATGCTCTTCCTGGCCATGGGCAAGAAGTGCGAGATGGTGAGCTGCCAGGAGCAGCTTAAGGAAGAACTGCAGTATGTGTGTGCAAGGGAAACTGGGAGGTAACAGCATCTATGCAGTGCACAGGAGAACTGCTGGATGATGGAGACGTCTCCCTTGTATCCTGACTACAGGCGACAACGAAACCTCTGTCTCCGAGTCAAACCCAATGGTAATGAAAGTGCCCATTGTGTGAAACAAGCCCAAGCAGTGCCTTGTGCTCCTTCTCAGCAAGGCTAACAGGACACCAACCAAGGTAACCAGGGCTGAGTTTGTTCCCCTAAATGTGCTCAGAGTGTGGGGTAAGGAGAGCCACCATCCAGAGATGGAACGGACTGGTCCTGCCTGCATTTGTGGCCATCCGATCTGGATTTGAGAATATCACTGGGTTTTACAAAGAGCAAAGTGAATGTGAATGGATATTGCCAGTCCTTAGGTTATGTTGATGTGTTTGGGTTTGGTGTAAGAAATAAAAGTGTTTGTTGGTTGTTTTTTTTTTTTTTACTGAAGAAGAAATCAGGATTATGTTTGCTCTACAGCAAGGCTCAACAAAGGCAAAGCGAGGGGAGACCATAGAGCAGGTCAGCAGATCTGAGCATGCGGCCAGGTTTGAGCACACAAACCAGGCTCTAACTCCGGCACTCTGAACGTGTGCCGGCTCCTGTTGGGGTGTGGGCCCCCACCAGCCAGTGTCCCCCCGGCCCTGCCCGACCGTGGTTTGCAGGGGAGCACACTGCTACCGAAAGGAGAACAGATGGGGCCACGTTGTTCTGTGGTGGAAGAGGTGTGGGGACATTTCAGTGTGCGCCATGCCACACAGCTTGAATTTACTCGTATAGGCAGCACTGTAGAAGCCCATCAAAGGGTACCAAACCCCATTTCAAGAGAAACTCAGAAACTATGAATCAGCACATGCCCTCCGATCCTCAGTGCACAGCCGGACCCACCAAGCAGGAGCCAGCACCTGGGCCTATAAATCCTCATCCTACCCATAAAAACAGAACTTGGGCATCCACTTGGGTGCAGCCTCGAGCAGTAGTCCTCTCCTCCTGGCTGCCAGCGTACGGCACCGGCTTGGCCACACAAGGAGCCCAGGGCCAGCAGCGCTGCTGCCACCCGTGCCACCCCAAGGGAGCGGAGCGGGGCCGCGTCCCCAACGGGCTCCCGGCCTCCGTGGGGAGGCTGCGAGGCAGAGCGCGGGCGAGGAGGGGGAGCGGGCTGCCTCACGTCTCCTCTCCCTTTGTACGTACCTCCCGGTACGATTATTAAACGCAAATTACAAACGATGTGACCCAAGCGATCTTTATTTCTTCTTTCACCAAGTGGTGCCTGCGGGGTCCTGATTCTGAATTCCGTTTCAATTACCGATGCCATTTTAACACAAAGCGGCTTCTGTCTGCAATTACCGGCACCGACGGCAGCGCAGAGACAGCTCGGGTGGCAGAACACAAAAGCCTGGCATCTTCCGCCTGTTTAGAAACTTTCATTTGCTGTGATTAAAGGCAGGAGGCGCGGGAGGTGTCTGTACGCAGCAGCGTGCTGTCGGCTGCAGCGCTCCTTCGCGGTGAAGTCCCTGAGAAACCAACCCTCAGCGCTCACCTCCACCAGTCGCTTGAATTGCTTGCTAGGAAGGACTTCAGCTGATGTTGCAGCTGATGTTATGCAGAGGGACTGGTGGCGTTAACCCCATCGTGCCTTGACTTAGCGAGCAAGCTCTGTGCTTTCAATGCTGGTAAAGGCAAGCAGCCTGAGTGGCGGAGCAGAGGCGCCAGTACGGGCTGGGGAGCAGGTCGGTGGAAAGATGAGTATTTTTCCTTTACGCTGGCAATCTCAAGCACTTAACACTTTACAAAACACATTCTCCTCACCTGCACAGGCAATGCAGCCTCCTGTAGGTAGAAGGGTAGGAAATGCCACATATATTCCTGGCACGGATTAGCACAAGCAGAGGTGAAGAGGAACCCCATACCCATTGATACCGGTACCAGAGCCACACACATTTGCTGGAGTTGGCAATTGCTTAAAACAATGGGGATGACCCCGGGACTCAATGGGGCAGGAACCCAGCCTTACATTGTGTTCCAAAACCAGCAGCTCCAGCAGCAGGGCATACCCTGATCCTCAGCAAAATTCAGAGTGGCTGTGGCTTTGACAGCCCAAGTCAGACGGCGGAATTGGAAGCGCGCATCCCTGCGTGTGGCTCCCCGCAGCCGCACGAGAGCCCGGCTCTGCCTTGAGCCAGGGCTCCAGCTGAGCGCTGACCCCCAGAGGGCCGCAGCCCCAGGCAGGAGTCAGGTAACTCCTCTCCGTTGCCCCAATCACCCCGTTTTTGCTGCTGCTTTGGTACCTCTGCCTGTGCCCAGCTCTCCGAGGGGGGACAGTGCCCAGTCAGAGGAGAGGGAGCAGAGGGACCCTCAGGAAGATGCTGTCATGCCCTTCAAAATACTCCCAGAGCATGCATGGAGCAAGTCTTGAGGCTCCTGGACCCAAAACCAGGCTTAGGTAAGTGGTCTGTGGGGTCAGGAAGGCAGCTGGCCCCCGGGTGCCCATTTTCGAGCAGGCTCCCAGCAGGGAGTTGAGTGGGTTCCCCTTAGGGTAAGCCACTAGAGAAGGGGAGTTAAGTTCCCCTTCTCTAGAGGTTCATTAGGAGTTGCTAAATCCCACAGCTTCCTGTGAATGCAGCTGGGACAGCTTTTGTCCCATTGATGGCTGGCAACCAAAGACCCCCTGGTTTTCCCCACCCCACGGTGCCGCGCCGTGGGGCAGCAAGCGCCGCCCGAGCCCCGTCCCCGGGAGCCGTCAGGGGGTGAGGAGGGGACAATTTACAGCCCCGGTCGCGGAGCCGTTTGTCACGCCGAGCCCTGGCACCTTGTTCTACCCGTGTTGTGCGTGTTTTATTGGTGTTGAGCAGAGGGAGGCCGGAGCAGAGGGGAGCCTGGGAGGAAAGGCACTCAAGTGAAAAATGAACCAAGGCAAACAGGATTGAGAACGAGAGAGAGGGAGAGACATGCAGGAGAAGGGGGCGAAGGGGCCAGATTATAAAACACAAGACAAATGTCCTCACTGGCAGCAGGGTTAGGGAAAAGAGGGAGAGGGAAGAAATGAGGGGGGCAGGGGAGGGAAAAGAAAGAGAATAAAGACGGTGCCTTGTGGCCAGCGCTATCCTAGTGGGATCGGGGATGCTCGTGTAGTCAGAAAAATAATTCTCAGGCTAACAAAGCAAGAAGAGGGGGGCGGGAGGGGAGGAAAGCTACAGATCCAAATGGAAAGTGCCCCAGGGTGTCCAATCTGCTGGGTTTAAAAAAATCATTTTACCTCATCCCCCTCCCTCCCCCACCGCGGAGCCAGCTCCTTCCCCGTCCCCCCGCCGCCGCCACCAAAAGGAGCGGGCCCAGGGAGGGAGCAGAAGGTCTGTTTAGAATTTCACATCCCTTCCATCCTTCTCCCTCAGTGCTAAACTTTCAAGACAAAAATCATAAAACGAGGCGCTTTGTTGGCGAGGCAGATTCAGAGATCTTCCTGTTAGGAACAAGAAAGGGAAGAGAGAGACAGAGAGAAAGACAGAGAGATAGCTAGATGGAGGGCTAGCTTTGTGCTTGCAACAAGCCACTAAAGGTGCATTTTTAATTAAATTTATACAAAATGTGTCAGTTTTATCTCTATGTTTCAAACCTGACTCTTTTCTATCAAAGTAAAGTATTGATCTTCACTGCCCCGAAGCTACCTGACTGAATTAAACAGAATAAATAGAAGAAGGACTGAAAGGGCTTAGAAACAACTGCAGAGAGGCGAATGTTTAATGGCTCCATAGTCATTTGCTGCAATTAAAAAACAAAACCGTTTAGAGGGGCTGTTAACACCTTGAAGTCTGAAAATCCTCACTTCAAAAAAGCCCCAAAACAGCTCCCAGGCAAAACATTTTAATTGCCATAAATACTTCCAGCCTCCGCCATCGCTGGTGCGTGCGCATGTTGTGCAGACAGCCAAACAGAGCCCTGGCCCCAACAGGACAGAAACGTGGAGCTGGCAGGGTACAGGTAGGCTCTGTATGGTGCAGGCACCCCCAGCCAGGGAAAGGAGTGTGCCCAGTGGGACCAGACACACATCCACTCTATGTAAGCAAAAAACACCATTAATTGGGCAAGTTAAAGGTGGATGTTTTAGACCCACACACATATTCCAGGGCCATTTGCCTAATGTGACATTTTTCTCAAAGCTGGCCATACCCAACTGCATATCGTGTGCGTCATGGGTGCCTTACAGGGCCCTCTCTGTGCCTGTCTCATGTCACAAGAAGCTGCCACGGACTTTGTGCCACAACTGGTCCCACTCGGTCAAAAACTGAGCTGGGACTGGGACCCCTGTGACGAGAGCCCCTGGGACAGGCAGGCCCAGCAACTGCATTAAATGCTCTTGATCACCACGCAACTTACGAAAGAAAAAGAAAAAAAGAAAAAAGAAGGAAAAAAAAGAAAGCACATTTATATTTACTTGGTTAATCTTAAGGAATGTGCTACTTACCCAAAAAAGAATTACCAAAGCCTTTCTGAATGGCCTGCGCATCCCTCAGCATGGAGATCTCCCATCCCTGCTCTGTGGTCCTGCTAGGGTTGGGCTCAGCAGAAAGGCTCGACTTGGGGACTTTTTAGAGGGAGACAAGCAGGCTGAAGAGCCCTACCGGCTTTGGGCTTCCAGAGTTTGCACTGGAAGCGTTTGGCACCTCGACAACTCATCCTTCTCCCTGGGTATTTCGGGGACAAGAAATGGCATACGGCAGGCAGCTGTTTTTGCAGGAGGTGAGCGTGGTTTCCTGTCTCAGCCAGGGTACCACCAGGTGGGCAGTGTGCTGTGCTGCTCCTGGGGAAGGCATTTTGTTTTGAAGTTTTATTTTGTGTTTGCAGTTCTGGAAGGAGCTTCACAGCCCGAAACCAGCTTTTGGTTGAAAATCAAAATAAACAAATGCACCAGCCTTGCACATCCCACAGCTGGAGGAGTAAGGTGGCTGAGGCACTGGATGGCAGCCCGGGGGGACTGGCTTCAGCTCCCAGCTGTGTCACAGTCTCACTGTTGGACCCTGAAATTGCATTATTAGTCCATGGCTCTAGTCCCCATGTATGAAATGAAGACCAGCCAGGATCTTAATTCTGAGGCAGCACAGGTTTGAAAGCCATGGAAATGAATAAGAGTATCTCCACGGGGCACAGAGCAATTGAGAGGAGCTACATCTGACCTAGCTTTAAATGAGCCAGCTCAGATCCCTGAGGAAGAGGAGCCACGGCGCTCAGCTGGGCAAGTGCAGGCTGTTCTCATCCCTCTGGGTTAGATGGAGCTTGCTTTCTGTTAGCTGAGGTATGGCTACAACAGCCTGAACTGTTACCACCCGTTTATTCAGTGGGTTGATTCACCGAGCCACCCGCACACATAACCCTGCAGGCCATGGGGCTTAACTCCACTTTGGCTTTGGAGCTCGAAGCGCTGAGAAAGTTGCTTGATTCGGACCGGATCCTTTGGCAGCCTCCCAGGACACTTTCCTGGCTTCATGGGCAGTTTCACTGGTCGGGGCGATGATCAAAGCAAGCCTCCGGCCTATCGCACGGACTGGAGGTCCGTCTTTTTCACTGCTTCAGAATGTCCCACAGCACCAAAAAAGGTGTCCCCTGTCATTTCTGTGCCAAAAAGCATCCTGAGAATTTCCCTTACTTGGATCTGGAGCGGGATGACTTTTGCTGGAGGAGCAGGGTCAGATAATAAAAGCTCAGACCAGCTATTAGTGCCTTATTAGTTTAGGCAAGTGAACTCCGCATCTTCTCGTCTTTCAAACATTTTGTTCAGTTCAGTAATTGTCACTCGTTGTCTGCCATCAATAACCGGCTATAAAACAGCCACACTCTGTAGTTTATTTTCCCGACATTTTCTTGGGTGGAAGAAAAGCGAGGGAAAAGATTTCCTGGGAGTAAGAGGACATTTCACCTGGAGGCTACAGCATGACTGTCACCATGCACAGCTCCTGCCTGCCGTTGGTAATGAACCCCGTGTTTTCAAGGCTTAGCCATACACGTGGGTCTGTACTGCTGCAGCTCCTAACCAGCACCTGAGCTGCAGGTGAACGCTCATCGCAGTCAGCTGAGACGCTGAAAAGCAACAGAAGAGCAGGGACAGAGAGCAGCCCGCTCTGCTTGACAGCATTTCAGAGCTGTGCTCCCACCTGAGCACCAAGTTCTGCCCCGTCCCCTTCACGGGCCTGCAGCCTCTCAGGGGTGGAGCAGCCCTACAGATCTGAGCCAGGTGCCATACTCTGTAGCAGAGGGTACATACGCGTTCAGTCAACACTGCGGCGTGTGCATCCCAAACGAACCGTCTGGGAACCAAGGAATGCACGTTCCTTGCGTTAAGGTTGAATGCTCCTGCTGCTCCCAGCCAAGCTCCCGCTGCTGCACTTCAGAGCATTTTGCTTCGTTACGGCCCCCTGATTAACACTTTCTAAGCATTTCAGCCCACACTCCGGTCACTTTACAGGTTGCAATGAATGCAGATTTGAGTTTATGGGTTCATAAAAGCATGAATTAAGTCAACAATTTTTCCCCCAGCCTATTTGCACAGCCCTTCCTCGAGTGACCTGGCCCTTCAGACAACACAAATATTTCAGCTCAAGCGAACTGCCCAGCAAGGCATTTTTAAGAGGCCAGCCCCAGAGCAGTGCCCAGGAAGCGCTGTGCAGCCCGGTGCTTGCAGCTCTTCCAGCCTCTCCCCCGACATCCCCTATCTTCGGGCTGTGGAAAACGCTGTCACCCAGTAATCTGCCCCTTTTCCTGCTCACCACATATCACTGCTGTGATCAGCCCTATCTCTGCGAGGAGGAGGGGCTGGCTGACCAAATTTCTTTAATTAAAAGAAAAAGGATCAGGTTTATTCCAGATAAGCAGGCAGGATTAAAACAGACAGAAAGAATAGACAAGGGGCAGCTGTCAGCACTCCAGCCGATCCAGCGCGATTATTAATAACGATAAGCAGGAGAAGAGGGCTAATAAAGGGATAATGAAGTGGTCCTGAAAGTGACAGGAGATGCAGCCCGATAAGGGGCCATGTGGCCCGGAGCTGCTCGAGCCCCAGAGAGGTTTGCTGCAGAGCATCCCGTTGGGGCCAGCTCGGGGAGCAGACACCCAGAGGAATGGTTTCAGCCCCCCGGGGACTGCAGCAGAGACATCAGTGGGCTTGGGAGCTCTGGACATCCTTGCTGTGCAGCATTCATACTGAATCCATCAGGATGCTTGCCAGGTGCAGGAAAGACTGGGAGCATCTGGCTGGGCTCAGCGACCCCTGGGCTTTGGAAGGTGCCGCAGACACAGCAAGCTCTTTGTATCTACGAGACCTTCCCAGTGAGGGATTTCTGCTCTCAGCTCTTGCAGTCCCCCCATACTCTCTCAGCACATCCCCAATACGCAGGCTGCCTGTGTCCTAGTTCACACTTGTGGTTGTCCAAAAAGGTGGAGGGATGTGGCTGGAGAAAGAGCGGCCAGTGGAGGTTTGGCTCTGGGTGTCCTTTCCCGAGGGAAAGCACACGTGCAGGGCACAAAGCACAGGCAAAGACTGCTGCAGCCTGAAGGCAGCACATGCACCCACCTGTACCAGCTGGATGAAGGTCCTGGCCACGGTGCTGCTCGTCGGAGGGGAAATACGGTGGGCAAAGTTCTTTCCCGGGAGCCATTAAACAGTGAATGAGAGCCTGCTAACAGCAAATCCAGTCTCTGTCCTCTCTGTTGGGGAGGGGCTCAAATCATCTTTTGGGATACCCAGCAGAAATGGGAAACAAGAGGGAGAATGAGGAATCGGCGCCTCACAGCAAGCTGCAGAAGGCCAGATGGCTGGAGAAGGGTGGGCTTGCTCAGGGAGCGCTCTGGGAGGAATTAAGGCTGTTTGGGACAAATTTGGTCTCTCTTCAATTCAAGCATCCCCTTTTCACCCCCAAGCCTAGAGCATCTTCGTCAGAGAGAGGAAGACTGTGGCCATGGGCTGAGCCCCCCCTGCTCCGCCGGGGCTGGTGGGGAGCAAGGCCCCAGCGAGGAGCGGGAATTGGGCTCTGGCTCGCGCCGCCTCGCTCCGCGCTCCTGCCACTCCAGGTCACCGCAGCAGATGCTGGGAGCATATGCCATGAATTAATTCCGCTTTCCCTGAGACGCTCCGGCGAGAGGAACGGCAGCGCCTTTCCAGCTTATTAACATAGGAGCCCCCCCACCTCCCGTCACTTTGTCACACTTAATAAAACAACCAGCCAGAGTCCCTTTAAGAGGCTCCAGGCTGGCAGGCAGGCTCTCTAATGGAAAGTTGCTAGGTCTGGCCTTTTTTCAGCTTTTATTTTCTACACTTTCTTCCAGAGCTGTGTGTGCAGACTGTCCCAACACCCCCTCACCCCTCCCCAACAAACTGTACTCTAGTAAGGCATCTCCACTAAGAAAGTCTATAAATACTGTATCTATTATAAACAAAACCAAAGATTCCTAAATATGATAGGACCTAGAATTCTTTTTTTTTTTTTTTTTATTATTTGTGCATTTCTTTTGCATTGTCTATGATGAGGCTAACTGTCTGCCCTGAATAGAGCGCTGAGCTCCAGGCCTTTCAGGGGCTCTCTGGGGGCAGGTACGTACAGCAAACCCCTTGGCACACACGCAGACCAGCTCAGTACGCAGGACTTGCTGTGGATGGTGCACTTCGTCGGGTTTGCACCACTCCCTCAGCAATGTAGGACCAGAGGAGAACAAAGAGCAAACAGGACACAAGGCCCTCCACAGTGAATTACCACCTTCAGACGGAAGATGGGGAACACTCACCAGGTCTCGGAGAGGCACGTGTGAATTAGGAACTGAAGGGCACACTGCTACACCACACTTCACCCTCTGTGATGCAGGTCTGCGGAGGCTGACAAACTTCACAGGATGGCTCTGCAGCCTTACTCATCAGCACTTGTGAAACACGGAGAATCTCCCTTGATAAAAGTGGTAAAAACCAGGATTACTGCTCTATTCCTCAGCTAGGCACAGCCCAGATGGCTGAGGTGAGCAGGGCACACGGCTCTGCCCTCACTTCACACTATGCCTGAGGATCAACCAGAGCTACACCTAGAAAAAAAATTTACACCTGCTATTTCCTCCTCTGCACACTCTTTCCACAGGACTTTTCAGAGATGCTGAGCAGCTTTGTGGCAGCCTGCACACACTGGTGCTTCGCCAAGAGCTGGCCTGGGCTTGCAGAGGCACCTCCTTGTTTCTTTCCTGCAAGGAGAGTAGCAGGAGTGGGTTCTCCCCTGACTGCACCAGGACCTGAGAGGGGAGAAGGCACGATCTCCGTCACTTCCCAAGCACTGCAACCAAAACACAACTGCGGAAGGAAGGCAAGAGGGAACGGCTTCCTGGAGAAAGGCGAGGAACCAGACAGCTCACCTCCCTTCCTCCAACTGGGGAAGTAAATGAAAAGACACGGAAACAAGTCTCAGTCTACTGAGTTTATTGAAGGAAATTAAAGAGACAACTTGATCACGGTGCACATAAATACTTGAGCAAGTAGAAAATACCTGACAGCATGGTTTAACTGGGAAGGTGAAAGCATAATCAACTCGGGGAACAGAAGATGAAACAAAAACTGAGTCTAGAAGTAAAGCAGATTTTCAATCACAAGGGCAGTTACCTGCTGGAATAATGAACCAGGGAAGACTTTCAACTATACTGCCTGTCTTTCTAAAAGGCAGGCAAAGCTCGGCCACATCTCACTGGACTCTGCCATGGCCTGTATTATAGCAGGTCAGACTAAATGATCAAAGCCACTCATTTTCCCTTAAAACAGATGAGGCTGTGGTTTTTTTCAGGCCCCACTCTCAAACTCTGCCCAGGTACGTGTCGGGCTCCCAAGGTCCCAGCCTGGGCACAGCCTGGCCCACGCACTCTTGTCTCCCTCCCGCCCCAAGGCCCCGAGGCAGGGGGATGCTGACAGGACTCTGCCTCAGGCACACTCCTCTGGGAGATTTTGAGCAGCTTTAGAGCAGTTCCTCCAGCACGAAGTCACCACAGCTCATCAGCAAAGGGCTCGTTAAATCCCACTACGCTTCTCTTGTGCTCTGTTCTCTCCCGCCTCTTCACCAGCACCTGCTCTGCCCTCACTCCCCTCCAAACGTTACACAAACTGTGTTCCCAGTCACCCACCCTCCTTACTCCTCTTGCCTCTACCTTTGCTCCAGGCCCCCCCTGCCCACCCCCTGCCTCAGATGGCCCTCCCCATGCCCTCTCACCCTCCTACCTCTCACCAGGAAGATCTCTGGGGGTCCCATATCGATCCTGCTCTTGCTTCAAAGGGTGCTTTCCTCTTCCTCTTGATTCCTGAAGGGCCCGTGTGCCCTCCGAGGGACTGAGCACCGCTGCAGAGCCCAGCTACACTTCTCCTCCCTCCCTCCTGGGGCAGCAGCCCCACAGGGGTGCTCTGCCCGCCCAGGAAGCTCAGAGCAGCTCTCAGAGGCAGAAGGTGAGAGAGGCAGGATGGTTGGTGCCGCACACGGCTGCTGGAGGAGCAATGGGCTTGGCATGACTCCTGCCTGGAGCACTTGTGCTGCCTACATCAGTGGCTGCCGTCCTAAATGCTGCTCAGCTTTCCGCTCTTAATGCTCCGAGTGGCCAGCAATGCCACCTCGCCAAGTCCCTAAAGAAAACTCCACAAACAATATGCCACATGTCACAGACCCAGTCTCAGGCTGGACAGCCAGAGAGTTGGATTCGTAGTTCACCCACTCTTGTGACTCAGGCCTGGGCATCCTCTCAGCTTTTGTGGTCACTGAAAACTGGCTGATTTGCACTGAATATGGTGAAACCAGGCGAGCAGCTGAGAGGATCAGTGTGGATTAGTGCCTCAGCTCAAGTAGAAGGGAGAGAGCTCACGCTCGATGGTCTGTCATTTAACTGAGGAGAGAGACTCTGCTTTCTCTGTTATCCTTGAGATAGGAACTGCACAAATCTACATCCCATTTCTCCCTCTCTTTACCATTCTTTTCCTCTCACACAGGCTTGTAGGGCTTGTCTAATTTACTAAGCTACTTTAGTTTCCTAAGCTTAGTGTTTTGGTTTTTGTTTGTTTGTTTGTTTTGTTTTGTTTTCCAGGAATGTAGGAAGAATCCGAAATTCTCTTTGGCCAAGGGCCATGGGTATCAGAGAAAAAGAGACACTGGCCCAGCTGGGAAGTTTCTATAAATACCAAAACAGATTTCTCTGCTCATAGAAAGATTTCAGGACTATCATCCACACAGTGGACCCAAAGCATCTTTCTCACCTAATTTTCTAGTTAGAGGGGAGATTTCTTGGTTTTACCAAACTTAGCATCTCCTTGAGACAGATGATCCTTCTATTTTGGTGGCCCCAGACTGGGACCCAGTTGCTTCTCTCTTGCTGGTAGATTTTTTTTGGCCTATCAACTCCGATCTGAAATGTTGCAGAGTACTGAGCTGTCCTGCTCTCAGTGCAAGAATAAGAATGCAGTGCTCCATTCGACCTACCAAACAAGCTAAGAAAAGCAACACAATAAGCCTTCCTCCCAGCACCTGCACTGCCCCCAGAAGTATATACCAATATCCTCCAGCGGGACAAGGCTCTGAAGGACATTGGCTTAGAAGTAATATTACTGTTTCCTGCAAATAATGACCACAGTTCTGTGGGGACAGGGCATTAACAGCTAAATGGATTTTTTTTTAGGTGACAATGAGAGTGGGTTACTTGGTTCCAAGGAAACACACACCAGGGAGTTACCCTGTTTCAGAGCAGCAGGCTTCATTCTTTCACGTGTGGAATAAACGGTATTTTCTTTGCAAGCTACCTACTGCCTGGAGCCATCTCCTTTCAAAACTGCGATCTCATCTGATTGCAAAAGCTAAGCAGGTGAGGCCTGGTCAGCCCTTGGCTGGGATTCCTCAAGGGAAAAAGAGGTGCTAGAAGAAGCAGTGGTGGCAGTTCAATCCGTGATGCTGTTTCCTTCAAGTCAATACAGAGGTGATGTCCCAGGGGAAGGTTAAACTAGCAAGGGATGGCTGGAGGCTGCTGGATGAAATGTAAAGCACATATCCTGACAACTTGTGGCATCTGTTGTGGGCAGATGATAATCTTGATGTCCTAGGCAAACAAATTGTATCAACCTAACCTCCTCTGATAGCTATCACAGAAAACCACACTCCATTCTGTGGCTTTGTAAGATGGTCCCCCAGAGAGGCTGAAATTTTGGTTGAAGAAAGATTGACTGCTGCAGTTAGCTGCAGAGGTGCTGCAGTGAGGTGGAAGTGACTGCTCATAAGCAGATATTTTGTTGTGTTTGGAATTCTTCATCTCTTTGGAGAACAAAGAGTCTCATTATAAAATATCCACAACTCCTCCCGAGCCAGTTTTCCTATGGAGCAAGCTCCTATTTATTTCCAGTCTGAAATTAATTCTCAAATACAAACACATGAATAGAAAATTAAAGTGATAAAATATTTACAGTGAATGTGTGTATGAGGAGATGTCTGGTGTGCCAATGCTCTAGGGCAGACTGAGGTGGTCCTCTCTCTCAGACTGTCCCAGCTCCCACTCAGTCACTAGTTCTGAGGATACCTCTGTGAAGAGATGGTCCCAATCCCAGCTGACATCATCCTACCAAGAGGAAAAAGATTAAACATGCTGTAATGTTGCTGGTGACTCCCAAACTAGTGACTCGCTCTGAATGATGCCCCTGCCATGGAAGGCAAAGATTTTGTTGGCTAGGATAGGAACCCTAGTGAGAATGAAAGGTGAGTCCATGCTACAATTTAAAGATTCTGACAGAATGATTCATGTTCTCAAATTCAGTAAAGGATATGTTTTTGATATCGTTAAGCTTAGATACTCTCAGGCAGAGTACAAGGAGAAGCCATAGAAATCTTCCACCCTTTTACATGGCTACTTAAGCATCTGCAGTTCTGGGCTGCAGAAATCCTTTGTTTCAAGTCCCAAGCCTGTCCGTTTGTATTGAGGTTCTTCTGTTCTGCTTTAAAACTGCCCTCTGCACCAACCCTAAATGCCGCCTGCCTGGTTCTTCTGTACCACTCTGAAGAACCACCTGGAGAGCATAGTGGCTACCAAAAGACTATACAACAGAGCACTGTTTCTGTAGGGATCTGTGGCAGTACCAGGCTCTTCACATGCTCCTTATTACCTCTTTAAGACTGAAGGAGGTCAATCACAGTGATGCCATAATCTCACACAGAGATTTTGTCATCTCCTACATACAGACCTACATCAGCTTTAACAAGCTTCTCTTCACAGGCTCCTCCTCACATCTCCCTCCTCCATCGCACCAAAAAAAAACCAAACTAATTTCAGCGTACAATCTGAGACATATAAGAAGCTTTTATCTTACTGGTGTTTCCAGAAAAGTCTCACCTCTCGTAGTTCATGTTCTGGAGCCAAAACTTTGGTGAGAAGCTTCAGGTCAACCTCGCCATCCTATGAAAACACACACAGTCATAGCTTTACAGACACAGAGAAAGCATCATTTCACCAGAGATGGTGTTGCTAGAGATACAGACACAATATTTTGCCCCATAAGTTATATAAGCCTTATCTAGAACAGCACCTCATACCAGGTACCTCATACAAGCAACAGATACTATAACCACACCGTCTGCAGACACTAAGAAACTAAGAGGAAAAGACTTGCAGGCAGACCGGAAGGTGTTTGGATCATTGGCTGTGTATTTTATGCAGCTGAATATCACTGTCAAGGATGAAGGGGAACTGAAGGAGAGGGAGTTGCACTGGTCACCCCACAGCAACAACCACTTACCAGAGTCTGAAAGGCAGCAAACTTCATAAGATCTTTGTCCAGGTCATGGTAGGTCATCACTCGGTTCACCTGCACACTGCAACCAGATATAGGCAAAACACAAGCCTGGGTAAGTGTGGAATCACATCTGAGGAGAATGGTGGCTTCAACAGGAGTCTTGGGGACACCCGTCTCAAATTCACCACCCAACATGGACACTTGAGGTCGGTGTCCACAGACGGAAGCACATCTCATTCAGCAAACAAACAGCCATTGACAAATCTGTGTGCTGGGTTGTACACGTGCATAAAAACAGGACGTGGAGCAACCAAGGACTTCTTTGGAGAAGCTGGCATGCCAGAGAGAAAATCCACAAACTAGATGCAAGGGCCAGAAAGAAAATAGGAAGGTAGTGAACATTCAAATATACATACTCAGCACAAAACAGCCAAAATGACTCTCCTAGCTGGGAAGTAAAGCATTCCCTAAGAGCCTCGCCATACAAGCTATAGAACAGTAGGGACTTTGAAATTTCCATGTCTGAGCTGAGTAACAGCTATCAAATACAATTTCTTAAAATGTAGGCTCCAAAGACAGTCAGGGGGTAGGAAGGCAATATACTGGCATGCCATGCTTCCCTTTGCAGGTTATGCAATGCTGAGAAGACCTGTATTAATTTATCTTCTGCTTATGTTTGCCCGTGAAAATTACTTGTCTTCTATTGCAGAGTGACTATGGATACAGGAAGAGCAGATGGGATTATACAAAGAGAAAACAAATAAATGAACTCCGGTGAGAGAAAAAGTAATTTTTGATTCACTACTGTAAAGTTCCACTTAATTATAATAATCATAGAATGATAATAACAGCTATTTAATTACAATACCCACTCCATACTTGTAAGAGAGGCATATGTTGTCAGGAGTAAGATATCCACCTCTTCCAGACAAAGCTCAACAGAAATCCTAGGCCATGATCTTGGCCATAGGCCCAATAGCAGAAAGAAGAATTTTCTGATACTTTTAAGATAAAAGACCCCAAACTTTTTTTTTTTTTTTTTTAAACTGACTGGTCTCCTAAGAGCTAATCCCAAGACTACTGTGATAACACCTTCAATAACACCTTCAAACAGGATTGCACTTTGCAAATTAACCAGGCACTTGAGTGAGAAGGATATCCTGTGGAGGGCAAAACAGTGTGTAAACAAAATGTTCGTGAAAATACGTGTGTACCGGAGGCATTTGTTATACATGCAACCTTAAATCAAGCAACTCATAACTTTTCAGTTAGATTTTGCAATATCAAATGTGTTGCTCTAATGTATTTTTTTGTATATATAGAGAGAACATGCAGTAATTTCTATCTCTGTGTAGTAGGAAGCAAGTTTCCCCTGTTCAGCCTGGAGCCCCACCGCCACAACACACAGCATCAGTTGCTGCTGAATGGCACTGCCACCAACACCCACAGCACACGAGATAAAATGGAGTTTAATTTCACCAGCCATTTTGCACTGCAGATGAGAGCCTCCAGAGCACCTGGCAGTGCTTTTACCTGGGGGGAGCTGCCACTTGCATGGCCAGATCTTCCTCCTGGACTTCCTCCAAGTCAGGGATCACAGGAATGTCTGCAACAAGAGAAAGCAGCAGCTGTAAGTGGGAAGTGTTGTGCTCTCCTCTCGCTAGAGACAAAGGCTCCCTTGCTTCACAGATATGAAACAGCCTGTCTCTTATTAGAGGAAAACATGAGGCAGTTATTTAGCAATGATTAAAAATATATTGTTTAATATTAAAGGAAGGTAAAGCTTTAATGCTTGGAGTCAAAAGGAATCTGACAAGAGAAGCAGATTCAGGCTGGGTAGCACTCAATAGCCATGGACTGAATTTGAAGACAACCTTGAAGCTGAAAAAAGCTGGCTGCCTACCTGCCATTGTCCTAAGACTGGCAATAACTTGCCTCCTATGAGATGCGTTATCGTTTGCTTAGCTCAGCCACCAGTTTCCTAGAATCAGTTAGAAATGAGACATGAGGCAGAAACTGGGAGAAGCCATGTGAACCTACATGTTGAAAGAAATGCTGGCTGGGACTCAGACTGTGCAGAGACCTGTGATCTTCATGATAATTGAGGAAGGAAGTGCTGGTGGTCCAGCTGATACAAAGCCTAGGGAAGATGCACCGAGTTGTAATGTCATAAATCTTTTATTTTTTTCCAGTGTGAATCGGGAATAGCTGATAAGGGTCACTAGATATTCCCAGCATGAGGACCATAGCTGCTCCACCAAAAAAGGATGCTAGAAACAAAAGAAGGATGGAGAGCAGGAAAAACTGGGTGCACAGTGAATCCTGCCAAAAGAGCAAGGCTCAGGGAACACTGGATGCTTTTTGGTCTGTCCTGTAAACATTTGGAGATAGAGAGGGCAAAAAAAGAGAGAGGAAGAAAAAGGAAAGTAACTGGAGGAGCAAAGGACAGAATATGCCAGCGCAGAGCTCCTTTCAAGACTGAAGGCTACTAAAGTTCTCCATGGTCCCTGAGCACTCAGACCATGGAGATGCTGGTGGTCAGCTCTGGGAAGAGGTTTCCCTCACACATGGTGGGGACAAAGCTGGCCCCTCCAGCGCTGGGGCAGGCAGGCTGCTCCTGCCTCTGCCAGCAGCGCGGGGCCGTGTTACTGCCGGGCCACAGCAGCGGCCGGGCCTGACTTTGCCCAGTTCTGCAGCCCAGGCTGAGATGAATATTCAGGAGCTGGAGAGACGTCCCCACCTGTGGCGCTCTGGGCAGGGTCTCTCTGAAGAGCCCCTTGTCCGGCCGCCTGTCAGAGCTCCGCAGGCTCTCAGCTGCCCTCTCCTGCCTGCCGTCCCCTCTCCATCCCCCAGGCTCGCTGGCCGCCGGGGTGGGAGGCAGCCGTGGCCCAGCTGCACGGGCCACGGGTCAGCCTGGGCTTCGTCGCGGCGGCCGTTCGGCACCGGCCACACAGTGGGATTTCTCACTAATTGGCTGCCTGGTGGAAGGGCTGAGCGGGACAGCGGCTGCGGCGAGAGCCAGGCCGAGGCAAACGGCGGTGACAGCTTGGACGATCTCAGCAGAGCTGTGCCTTCGAGCTCCCCAGCCACCCGAGGAACAGGTGTCTGCAAAGCGGCTTTCTGGCTACGGCGAACTTCCCAAAGACGTTTAAAGGAAAACTGCAGCAACAGGCCCGCAGGCTGTCCCTTAGATGGTGCGTGCAAGAAATGCCTCGCCAGCGTGTCCCTGTGCCTTTGCAATACGTCTGCCCCCCTCTGCATGTAGGGACATACCCAGCAGAAGCTGCTGTCCTGCCGGCTCTTCCCTGCAGGGGCTCCCAGCTCGGGGTAAAACTTGTAACAAAATGCAGTTACAGGATAAAAGTATCTCCATTGTCTGAGAGACTGACCTGTGAAAGAAGCTGCTCTGAGATAATGTGGGAGAAAGTCCCTGTATACAAGCAATAAAGACCAAGGGGGGTACAGACCGGTGAGGCTGGCCCAAGGGCAGGAAGCAAGCACTGTGCCTACGTGCCCTGCTAGGGGCGGGCAAATGAGCATGGGGGTGAGAAACACCCTAATCTCTCCAGATCTATTTCACCCCTTTCATCGGGAGACTGTGAAGGGTGCTCAGCAAACAAAAGTAAATGAAGAGCAACCTGGGAGCCGAGCTACTCTCAACCACCGGGCAGCATTTCCTGTAAAAGGAGAGGGTCAGATCCTTATCCTCTTTTGGCAGCACAGCTGTGGAAGGTGTTCACAGCAAACTGAATTTCTTCACTCAGTGCTCTTTTTGGGGTCCCTTCTTCCTGTTTTTTTTTTTTTTTCCTTTTGTTGATCTCTTTTTGAACTAGAGAAAACCGTAAAGTTAGTGTGTCCTGATCAGTGATGCACCCTCCATTTTTGCAGGTTCCTGAAGAGTCCTGGATTTGCCAGTGCTGACTTTATCTCATTGCCGCTGAATTCCATGGAGAGATTCCCAAACTCTTTGCCCAGTATCCTCTGCTCTGTATTACCAAAATGCAGGCAATCACATAGAAATTCTTTCCAAAAGAAATTCAAGGCTCCAATGTTTTATAGACTCTTTGAAAATACTACAGACAGAAAAAGTAGAAATGCTCTGGGGGCTCCTTCCAGCCCCTCCAACAAAGGCAACTGCACGATTGTTCTTACTGCAAAGTGCAGGCGATTTTGTCCATTTCTAGGCTGAGGCAATGCCCTTTAGGACTGACAGAGACTGACAGGAAACAGAACAAAAACATGGCAAATTATAAGAAAATATCAGCTCCATAAGCTAACTGCTATCAATAGCAAATCAGGCCTGAAATATCTGGGTCTTAATTTCACTTGTTACTCATAACCTCCCCTTCCCTCTGCCAATTCCTGTGGTGCCACGTCTCCACAATTCCTCTCCTTTCTCTCTCCTTACAGTTCTCAAAATGTCTCCTTTTTCACTTTATCAACAAGTAGCCAACCTTCCCCCTCACTCAGTCTCCAGCCCCCTGATCGCTCTCGTTACTCTTCTTAGGGTTTACATCTCTTCTTTTTTTTTTTTCCAGTAAGCTTTTTCTGGTAATGCAGCCAAGTCATGGCACTATGTCAACTGTACCACATGGGCGACAGTGCTGCAAGAATATATGTATATTCTTTATTGTAATATTCCCATTAGGTGTAGTGAGACTACTTAAATGTAATAGTAGTACCTACAGAAACGTTCACGGGACCATGTTCTCCCAGTCTTGCAGTGCAGCATGCATTCAGCTGGAAAAGGCTTTAGCTTTTTCCAACAACAAGGCTCCATTACAAACTCCCATTCTGTGTACTTTGCCCTGTGACCCACTGTTCTCCCTCCTATTGAGTATGTGGGTTTCTGCTCCTTCTCCAAAACACTGACAAGCCTGTGTTTCTGGTGAGGAATCTTACCACATAATTTACTGCCAGGCTCCCGTGCCTGGATTCAGTCCCCGTGTAAGTCCCCATAAGCTTTAGAAATGATTTCACAACATACCTACATGTTAAGGAGCTGCCTGTGTGCAAAAGGGAACACCTTCATGGCTACCACATCACTGCAAGCAAGTGAACAAATGGCCTGGGCATTACGAAAACAAAATGTTTTGAACTTGAAAAGAAGGGATAGCTTCAAAACCTGGAAAGGAAAGGTGATTCTCTGCAGACTAGCTTTAGGTTTTTCTTTTTCCTATTTCTTTCTGCGTAATTTGGCTGCATTTGGAGAAGAGAGAAGACCCCATATCATTTTAAACAACTATTTTTTTTATCAAAACTGTAGGCAAATCTCAGAAACCACATGAAAATCTTACAGCTTCAGCTTTTCTTCTCTCACTTCCACATTCTTTCCTGCAGACTTTGAAATCAGAACAAACTGATATGATAATAATAGTAAGAAACATTAAAATAAAACTTGAGTTACTAGTAAAGAATTTAAAATAGGGAAACAAACTGGGTACAAACCACATTACTGACCTTGGTCTTCCAGCTGGCCTATGAGCCCTGTGCTATAGGGGAATGCTTCTTCCTATGCAGCCTCCCTCAGACGGTCTTCCCCAGACAGAACTGTGAATCCCAATTTCATATGGCAGATAACAGAGAGAATGCTCCTAAAAATAGCACTCAACTCCCCCTGAGTATCCTAATTTCATTTTAGTTGAAGGGAGGGGAGAACTGGTGGGCACACCTGCCAGGTAGTGCTTTAGAAGCAGAAGAGATGTGTATGTAATAGAAGGTGAAGGGGGTAACAAAAAAC
The DNA here is from genome assembly GCF_964211835.1 of Anser anser. Lineage (NCBI taxonomy): Eukaryota > Metazoa > Chordata > Aves > Anseriformes > Anatidae > Anser > Anser anser. The sequence continues at coordinate 43,252,154 of NC_139725.1, read as the reverse complement.
TCAGTGTGTACAGTGACCTTAGAGAGAAATGGATGAGGCTTCTCCTTATTGCTCAAAATGACTGTGAACACAATAAAACAAAGCCTTCCCCCACAGACTTCTCAGCCCAAAAAGAAACAAGATATTAGCTTCAGAAACAGCTCGTGGTAGAGATGTAAAATACTGAGCACCAAATGCTGGATGACCATTGCAGACTCCCCTCTGTCCCCTAGATATGTTGAACAAGAGTAAACTATCAAGAAATGAAACCAAAATCAGTGCATCCACGAAGCGTTATGGTGGGGTAGGAGACACCAGGACCAATTATTGGCTAACAGGGGAGTTGTAATATACTGTCTCCAAACACCTAAATCCCAGGGTATAATTAAAAGTAGTATTTTTATTACAATAGCTAGACTGAGGTAGATCTTACCCAAAAACTTCATGGCTAAGTTACGGCAAGACATTAATAGCATAAGGCAGAAGTGTACAAATGGAAGGAGGAAAAGATGGAGGGAAAAAAGTGAGGGTGATCCATGCTGTAAATGGGTGGCGAAACAATAAACAAGGAATAGCCATTTTTAAAGCCACATTTTTAAAGCAGGGCTCTGTGTGTTCATGCTAGAGTGCATACAGTGCCAGCACCATCACCTTTTTGCCCCTTGGCAAACGACTTACTGACAGCCGAGGACAACAACGGCAGGAAGTGATGAGCAGGAGATGGAAGAGCCTGTACCACCCTACAGCCCAGTTGCTCCTGCAGGTTGTGGAGTTGCACTTCCCCTCCCAGGTCGAGCTGATTTTTGGTTTAGTAGCAACACCTGCAGGCTGGGTCCCTCAAAGTGCTGCAAGCTCACGGTAAGATCTGGTCCTAGCCCCACAGAACCGAATTCTTTGTTAGAGACAAAGCGGGGGCAGACGGAATCTGTTCAAGGTCAGGCAATAAATCGGTGTACGTAAAAAGCAAGTCCCGGGTCAGGCCTGCAGTTATTCAGCTGTGTGGCTGCCACTTACTTGCTCACCGAGCTGCTTTAAGAGTCACCTGAGCCAAAACCCTGACACACCTCAAAATGCCTCCAAAAGAATGCCTCCATCGCACTTCGTCTGATCCACTTCTTCCAGCCGTGTGCGTCTTCCAGAGGCCAGCTCAGAGCAGGCATTCCTGCAGCGGGGACTGAGCTGTCCTCTCTGTCTGCACATTGCCACCTCCAGAGAACAAAAAGGGCAGCGGCTTCTGGAGCTGGCAGTCCCCTGCCGCTAAGCAGGCATGAGAACGAAACTAACTTTAGTTTAAGTTACTTGCTCCTAAAATGTAAAAACGAGATAATTACAATATCTCTGCTGCTGCAAAACTTTGTTTTACTGAACGCTGTTACCTTCTGCATCACGTTTGGGGAATTTTAAACAGGCAAATGGAAGAAGGTCTGATTGAAGATGAAGTTAAGTGAAAGAAATTGGTCTCATTTAGCACATGACAGGATTCATCTGTGTTCTCAAGTCCACTGAGGTAGCATCATGGGCGTTTCATATTCATGAGCTGCTGCGACACTGTGTCCCCTCATTTACAAAGCACCGTGTTCAGCAAATTCTGTCCCTGTGGACACTCCGTGCATTTCATGGTCTTGTCAGAGAGACATCAAACACTTCAGTAACCAAATACCAGAAAATGGCTTTAATTAGCGCATCTCAATGCAAGAAATAATTTTTCTCTCTAAGTGGAAAAATGGAGAATTTAAAAAAACAAAAAGGATTTTTTAAAGAAAAAAGTGAAAAGCAACAGGCAAAAAAATCTTCAAAAAAACATAAGGAACAAGGGACACATACAGCTTCTGCTGAACACACAAACAAGCTTGAAGCCTCTTGGAAGCTTTCTCAAGAGAGCAGCAGGCAAATGGAGAGGATAAAGAATACATCTTTGGACGCTGGGACATTAATTTCACGGGGATACCTTTCCCTGATTGAAACTGCCCTAGCAGCGAGCTGATACTGAATGGTGTACGTGCCTGATCAGCCAGCAGGGAGATGAAAACAGCAGGGTAAAAAAGCAGGCGGTACCACAGCTGCCACGGCGCTGCCTTAAAAGCTGAGACAAGCAGAGGATAACCTGACTGTCCCATGCCCCAAAACACCCTTTTGAGAAGAGAACAGTAACAGCACAACCTAGGCAGCTGAAGGGAAAAGTCACCCAGTGGGCAGTTGTCAGGGGACTCACAGGACGTATGTGGGTCATGCAGTAGATGCAGTGATGACCGTCCAGCCTTGCCTTACAGAGGCATCAGACAAAATCATTTTTAATTCAGCCACAACGCTCTGAGGATATTGCTAGCTAGATGGAGGACTGCCTGGGAGGTCGGGTGGTTCACTGAGACATCCGACTTGCTTTGATGAAGCGCCTTGCTTTCTCAGACTGCCCAGCACAGTATGACTTCTGCCTCATGTGACACTTTGCTGGGACAGGCGGCAGGCACATTTGCTACTGCCACAAAGCCTCTGCTCGGTTTCAGCCCCTGGGAAGCACGAAGAGAGATGCAGAGATACACTGCTGCAATGCCAGGAGCAAACCGAGGAATGGTTCGCTACAATGCAAACCAAGGAGCCGTGGCAGATGAGTCCCTGAGCTCTGTGCTGGGCTTCAACAGGCAGTAGCCTGTGCTGTATTGTGCAAGAAGACCAGGCACTGGCAGCTTTAAAAGACGAGGAACCTCTTAATGCACGGGTTTTTCACCAGCAGCATAGGACAGATGGAGTGGAGGCCAGGCTCAGGACCCAGAGTCCAACATATTCCTGAGGTTATCAGCATCTGCAGTGCCCAGACACCGCCCAGCCTTACCAACAGCCCACTGACAGAGTACTGTCCCTGCCCTCCTTTCCAGTAACATCTGCTTTCCTCTTTTCAAAGCTGTTCCCAGCTCCTTTGCAGTATTCCCCCGCTGGAACACACTTAGGAGGTGGTGGGGCAGCAGATGAGAAGGCATGAGGTACCGAGGGAGGGTCTGGTGGACTCAGGAGCACAAAATCCTCCCCAATAACACTGGAGATGAGTGATTTTGTGTTAGAGCATTAGTGTGGCAGAGAAAGAAGCTTCTCAAATGCTCCCGTGGAAGTATGTTCAGGAGCAGCCGTATCTGATTCTATTTCATCCTCTTCATGTAACGCTGGAAAAACAAGACAAACTACATTTCTTTTATGCTAAATCCTTAGGTTTTTTTTATTTTTTCTTATATATATTTATTAAAAAATGCCTCTTTGATCGGCAGCACCCATGACATTTCCACATCCAGCAACTCCTCAGAAGCCTCCCTCCCTCCACAGAAGGCCACCGCTGCTGACAGCCAGCTGGGTTTGATCAGAGCCACTCAGAATCGGATTTTCATAAGACAGATGAGGAATCTTACTGCTGCTCTCTCTCATATCAGATGAGAAACTAAGGGGGAGGGGGAACGGGTCCTGAGGGAACGACACTACAATCAAGGGCTACGCGGTTCTCTCTCTGTCCCTCCACTGCTGCAATTTTCAAAGAAGTTTGCCCTAGGCAGTTTTAAATGATGGTGTCTCAATTCTGTAATCATCTTTCAAGAGCTTTTTCTTAAAGGGTGTTTTAGGTAAACCTAGTCCGTCAACTACACTTATGGACTCAGCAATCACAGGACCAATATGGCTCTGTATCTACCATGTCGCAAAATTAGTGGTGGAAGATGCTCACCCAGACCACCTTTTTCAGCCCCAAACAAGCTGTGCTTGCTCCCTTGCAATTAAACTGCCCACTGCCCCCCTGACAAGTGGTTAGCCACTCCAAACAGCACTTCAGCCACATCTCTTGGGATATGTTATCTGCTCCACCCCATTCACTGTGCCTGCCAAGGCAGAGACTTCCCCGAACACCAGAGGCTCTAGATCCCAATGTTGTCAGCAGTCCCTGGAGGAGTTCAGGCTGGCCTGGACCAGCAGCAGAGGGGAAACCTTCAGGTTGGTCTGAGTTTGCCCTTCACTGCCCTTGCACAGAGATTCAGGGCAGTGCTGTATGGGAGCAGCCAAGGGGAGGGTGCTGGTGTGCTGACAGCGCCACACACAGAGTCACAGTGCAGAATCCAAGAAACCCAGCAGTTTCTGTCACCCTGCCCCAGGCTCCTCTCAGCCCACTCACACAACGTCCCAAACACCTTGTTTTCCTCTCGATCTCCATTGCACTGATGCACAGTGCTTTGAGTCCATTTAGCTCTGCTCAAACTGTTCCCAGTGCTGTCTCCCGAGCGTCTGAAGCTCCCACTCACCATCTCCCTGACAGTTCCTGCAGTTCCTCTTACCCTTCTGCCTAATGCTTGGCCAGTAGAGCTGCTTTCTCTGTCACAAACTCCTTGCAGTCACAGTCCCTGGAATCCACCAGCACTTGGTGCGTTCTGTAAAAACAGCAGCTCTCCGGGGAAGCAACCAGCAAACTTTGTCAGGAATGATGCAGGCAGCAATAACCCACACCCTGCTCTTACTCTCAGCTCTGTTTGGAGCAATTTCATCATTGGTGCATACCTGCATGCAGTTTGTGAGGTGTTTGGTGTTTTATGGCTCTATTTATTCCAAGTGCCAGATATCCCGTAAGGGCTGCCTCCCACCTGACAGGCAGATGTCACTCCCCAGGAGGATGCAGGGACCATGGCATGTGCCCATTTCTTTCTCTCTCTCTCCCTCTCTCTCTCTCTCTTCCTTTTTTTTTTTTTTTTTCATTCTGTTCAAATGCAAAGGAGCTACTGCCACATGCTAGAAGGGTAAGAAGTCCTTCTAAAAGTTTGACATTGTATAGAGAGGTCTCACCGTTAGCTCTGCTTCCTTGAGGAGGCTTCCCAGCAGGCAGGAAGGGGTTTTGCCTTGAGGGCACAGATCTAGTGACTGTCTCCCTGCAGCTTTCCTCACCTGCAGGTCAGGTTCAGGTTGTCTGCATAGCATAGTCAGGCTTTCATTTCAATCAGCTCTCTCATTCACACACACTATCTGCTTTAAAATAACAAGCCGTTGTTCCCACAGACAGAGAATCGCACGTGTCACAGCCCAGTCCTCCGAGAGAAGCCCTGTACTAGGAGCTGTGCATCCCCTGAGTAACAGACAGAAAAGGGGAAGGGACTTCTGAAGACGGGGAAACAGTCTGTGCAGGAAGGAGAGCTTGCAGAGAGGTGCCGATCTCAGCTAACAAGCCCCCACTGCAGTGCTGAGGGGAAAAGTCCAAGGGCAATGTATTGAAGATACAGGCATTGGGGGAGTGCAACCCAGCAGTGCAGAACAGGTGGACAAGAAAGGAACAAAGGGGAAGCTTTTAGCCAGCATGATGACGTAGCTGGCGGAGAGGCAGAGAGAAATGCCAGTACTTCTCACCCCAACAGGAAACAGCCCGTTGTAGCTGCATGTCAGAATGAGACACACAAACCGAGTAAAGCCAAATGAAATACCCAAGCAAAGCAGAAGCAGAGACTCTACTGTCCTGCTGGAGAAAGGAGCAAAGGAAAGGGAAAGCCCTTCAACGTGAACTCAATTGTCTGTTCTCCCACTTTATGACAAACAGTCTGTACTGGGGAGAAGCAGATCTTGAATGCTGCAGAGAAGGAAATAGCGCTCTGCAGACAGCACTTCTTAAACTCTGCTGATAGTCTCCCATCTCCCATCTCACGCAGTTTCCCTGCTGCGCAGCGCTCAGTCACTGCTGCCCATTTTCCCTGTTGACATGGACAGAAAATTGAGCAATTACCCTTAAACTCCTCTCTCTCAGATTGCCCAGATTGCTACATACATAGCATTAAGCCCCCAATTGCCCCTGGCCAAAAGTGACTCAACTAGGCCTGTCCTCTAGGAATTAAACACCTTTTTGTTGCTTATGAAGGTTTATTATTCCTCAAGTTGTGCTGCATTAAATCCTGTTAAAGCAGGAGCCCATGGTGCCGAGGAGCTGGGCCCCACCATGCCAGGGTTCAGTTGGACACGCATCAGCCTAGCAAAAATATGTTGTCCATTTTCTATGCCTATGTACTAACAGGTCCCAGTGTCTGTTCAGGAGGATGGGTGCTGAGCTCAGAGCAGGTGCTGTAGGAAACCCAAAAACCCGTCAACTGGACACACCAGAACTATTGCTGGAGAGACTTTTTCAAATCAGTCTTTCCAGCTTGGAGTTTTACAGGAGCAAATGGTGCTTTTAGTAAAACACATTTATTTGCTTCCTATAAACTCAAAACTGGCTCCTTTTTAAAATGGCTCTCTTGGCCTGGATAAGAAGAATTCCTATATGAATTCCTATCTTCCTATGTGAAGAAAAAATATGGATTAAAGAAAATGAATTCTGAGCAAAGCCTGAGCCAAGGTACTTACTGCACTTGTAGGATTTTGACAGTCTGTATTGTGCATTATGGATGACTTGCACCTTCTGGGTTTCCCTGTGCACCTGCAAGGAGTGGCTAGAACTGCTGATGGTTCCATGCACGTCCCTGTCTGGACCACCCACTTACGACCTTCCAGGTTATTTTGGTCTTTCCTCAGCCTTCCCACAGTCTGTGAAGCAACTGTCCTCTCCCAAAATCCCATGGAGATGAGTAATCAGATGCTATTTCATGCACAGTACGAATGGTAGTGAGAGAATTCTAGTTTTACTTCTGAAACTACAAGGCGTAATAAAACCTAAAGTCTCCACTTGGTTGTGACACCTTCCCTCCGTTCTCCACATGCCGAACCGTAGGCTCTGTCCAGGGCCTATGCTTTTTTAATGCTTCCTCCAATAGACTCCAAATTCTGAGCCTCTGGTCATTAGTGCCATACAAATGATCAAAACTGAGCACACTTCAGATACATAGCGCTATCATTTTAAGTGCACACAGTTTTGTCTTTCATTCTTTCAATAAAAGGTTGGACGGGGGACAAGCAATGTTAATGGAATGGTAGAGCTAACCTTTCTAACAGGTTAAAGGAAGGCAATCCAAACGTCTTGGTTGACAGCAGCAATCAGCAGGCAACCACACCTGTTCATATTAAGGCGTACAAGCTAACACATTATGCAGCACAAAATAACCATGACCCATCCTTGAGGACCCCCACACCAGGAAGGTCTGCGTGAAGGCAGGCCTATATGGCTCAATTTACAGCACAACTGCGCAGTGCTGCTCCCTGCCTTCTACACTGGGCAATTATTTATATCTCTCAGCTTATTCACAAAATTAATTTTAATTAGGTTCTGGAGTTTGTTTGTACATCAGTTTTCTTGACTGCAATTACTAAGCCCACACAGAAAGCAGCTCTCCCAGAATTAGCCTGTTTGCACTCCCTGTAGAAATAGGACCGCAAGCATGCAATGCACTGATCGTTTAGAGATTTTCCATCTGGAAATTAGATCTACAACCCAGCGTACCTGACTGTACTAGAAACTGCCTGGGTAGGAACCACAGCAAGATTAGCAGGATCCTTCTAACACATACATATAATCTAAAAATGAATTCTGAATAGCAAACAATCCAAAATCAACTATTAACCATAGGTTATGTACAGATAAATAAGTGTATTATGACTTACCATGTCTTCATGGCACATTCTGTATCAATTCTAGTCTGTACTTATTACCTGAGGTGTGGGAGCACTAAAAGTCACATGCTGCTAACATGTGGCAAGCATTTTTACACTTAGTTAGCAAAGAAAGTTATACTCTGCATATAAGCCCAAGTTTCAGTGAGAAGGACAGCACATATGCAAACAGTCAAAGGGCTATTCGGAACAGGCTATCAGCCTCACTGATGTATGCTGAAGTCTATGAAGCCCAAGAAACTTCCCAGAGGGGAAATTAAGTCTATTCTGATGATGCCAGTGTTGTGAAGGTGCCACTTCTGGCAGTCATATGTTGTAATGCTTAATTTGTCTGGAAGACCCAAATAAGCCTTCTACTCAGTCTCATTAACCATACTGATGTCTGATCCTTTGTGACTCCTACTAATTCTTCAAATACTTGAAGATATTTTACAGACGCAACATTTTATACACAGTATAAAATTCTTAGCCCTTGAAAATTTAGGAAGCTCCTAGAGACTTTAAAGAATTTCTATGTCCATAGTCTTATAGTACTTCATACTGTGGATTTTTCCTGAGCATTTTCTTGGTTTATCCAGTGCTAGAAGAGTAAGTGATATAAACTATAAAGAAAACTAGTGGTAAGTCAGGAGTCCAGTAGATTACACAGCAGCCTGTAGAGGGATGGGGTGGGATAACCTACCAGTACATATGTTTAGCTTATGCCCTCAGATATTGCATTTGGCAAGTGGATTCTTTAAATGAAGAATTCTCTCATGACAGAGGCCCCAAGAGAACTGTGCAGGCACTCGTCCTGACTGGCACAAGACTGGGGTGTTATCATAAAACACAAGAGGGGCTTTAAGTAGAGCCTGCTCTCACCTAAACTAGGGGACAGCAGTGCTTTCTATGCCTGCTCTTACCCTTTTATTGGTCTTTTAGCTCTCTTCTTACCCCAGTGCACTATTCTCCATATGGAAGTAATCACAGAGAAAAGTGTCCCCTTGACGCTTTCCTTCTTCCCCAAGGCTTTTTGTTATTCTGTTTTAATGAAGAGCCAGACTTAGACTGCAGGCTCACTTCCTCCTCCTCCTCTCTATCTCCTTTGCTCTCTCTCCCCATTTCAGCAGCTGGGAAACTTAAGCAGCTACCACATTTGTTTCCCTCCAGGGTGGTTCATTCCCTTGCCATTTCTAACCAGATGCCTCTGATCACTTTACTGGAGAACCCCCAGACATGCATGAAGGCAATTCTTGCAGTCAAGTAGGTAATCCTTACCTCCTCCATCACTTGATACCTCCAGGCTCTGCTGTCTGAGACGATGGCTGCAGCAAAACACAAGAAGGAAATAATTTCAAATGCAAGGCCAGAAAAGCATCCTGTGACCCCTTTTTCCCCACAAGCCTTGTACCTGAGACAAACCCCTAGGTTATCACAATGGCTTAGACAGCAGTGGCTGGTGTGAATCTGCTGGGAAAGCAGATGCTTCTCCCTCTTTCCATTATATGGGAGTGACAGAGCCGTCATCTTACTCCACACCCAGGGAACTACAGAGTGACCAGTCCTGACCCATACTGGGACACACGACATGAATTCATGCCAGGTTCTGCATCCTTCCCATGTTCCAGATCTTGGTGTACATGAATTTAGAGTTGCATGCCCCTTCTCCATGAAAACAGATATAAAGTTGTAAAAGAAGTCTTAGCAACAAGGGGAACTTACTCTTCTACTTCTTCCACATGCTTTTTTCCTGACCTGTAAGACAAGGAAAGGCTTATGTTTAGAAAAGGCTAGAAAAACTTTTTAAAAAAGCACACCTTTCCCTATATCACTCTTAATGTGCAAAACAGTTCCTGCACCTGGGTCTGATACCACACAATGCTCCTTTAAAAAGTAGTTCTGAGTAATCACTGAACCAAAGTCCCTGAATGCATCAGGTTAAAGCTGAATCATTTAGATCCCAAAGACAGCCAGACACGGGTACAGTGAGAGCAACACACACTGTTTTTTTGTTGTCTTTTTATTTTTTTTTTTTGAGTTTCTCAGATCCTTTTTCATCCTCTCTGCCATCAGCTGTGGGTAAAGCTTGCCTTACCTGAGTACGGAGGTCAGCATATTAGGAGTGAAGAAGAAGGCATACTTTGTCTATCTACCCCCGAGAGATCGACAGGTTCTTCCTGCCCCTGGTTGTGCTTAAAGATTATCTGGTTGCCTTTGCAGGTTAGGAGCCCCACTTGAGCTGGCCAAGTTCAGGTCAGACACGCTGTCGCTGCAGTAAATCAGGGTTGATCCAGCTGAGTTAACAGGAGTTCATAATAATAACGTTGAGGGGGGAAGGCACTGGCAAATGGCAGCTCCCTTGCTCTCCACCCCAGCAAGCCCAGAAGTAATTCAGTTCCAATTAGGGACGCTTGTTCAATATTCAAAATGTAAAACATGGAGGTTGCTGAACCAGCACTTTGAAAAGTTAATTAAATGCCAGGTTTCTTTTTAGCAGATACTCCATCACTCGCTGATTGCTTTGGCCATTTTGCAGAGTGAAGTTTCATCTCTATGTGTTGGGAATAAATATTCTCCCCTCCCTTAAGTCAGGGCACCATGACAAGGGATACATGGGGCTCTCCCCTACCACATGCACTGTCCCAAGACACACCAAGATGCAAGAGAAGCTGCTTCATTGCCTTGCACAGCTCCTTTCAAAGCAGTTGCGTGATATGGGGCAGACTTTTTATCAGTTCTCTGTTCTGGCAGGCCACCATCCTCATCTAGTTCTCCTGTGAACAGTCTGCTCTTGTAAGAGCAAGGAGCAGGATACAGAGGATATCTAGCTATGAGAAGGAGAAAGCCCTTTGTCTCCACTGCTCTCCTTGGAGCTTGCAGTCTGTGAGAAGCTAAAAATGAGACCAAATCAGTGATGTGAGCTCTATAACATCCACTGCTATGGTCAGAACTGCAGCCATATAAGTGACATCTGCACCCAAGCTTTCAGCTACATCTGCACACTTCGGTTCACGACAAAGCAGAAGTACAATGGAGTTGGGGAATTCAGGAGCGTTCTTTCAGTGAGAAGCAATTGTCCAGTTGCATCCTTTTCCCCAGTTTTGTGAAGCCCCTGATACTATGGAGACAGGAAGGAATGGCTCTAGAGAGCCCACTGCCAGCTCATGCTGGTGTATGGTATCTGAAAAGACAGATATGAAAAGATGATGCAAGATTTATCTTATCTCTCCCCCTTCTGCCTTCACAGAACTGCTTCCCACACCCTGTCTTCGGACCCTTGCCCTCACAGTGGGATCATTTCCTGGAGGTTCAATCTAGCCTCTTCTTAGCATGATCCCATACTCTTGATAATTGTCCAGCCCCAAATAACCCTTTTCTTTCCATCAGTACTCACACTTCTTACATCCTTGCTCATTGCCTGTCCCCAGGCAAGAGTGCAACACTCCAGATGCTTCTACTTCCCAGGAGAGGGCCTTGCTATCGTAAGCAATTTCTGTTTCTTTTTCCTGAGCTCCCTGTCATGGCAGAAATCCAGGTGGCCCAATGGGAAGGCAGTTGTAAGTTAGTCCTAGAGGCAGAGACTATTACGCTCATTCTCAGACTTAAAACGTTCCCAGCTTTTCCTGGTTATGTTAGAAAAGGATTCATCGAGGGCAATAGGCAAACATACACAGTGAGAATTCACCTTACTGTTCGAGATGACTCCAAATCTGGGCAGCTTTGCTGCAGGTCCCAATGCCCTTGCTTAGGTTTAATCTTCTGCTCTCACTCACATTTTCATATTTTGTACAATACACTCAGACTTCTACACATTTCAAGTAGTGTAGTTTCAGCATTCCCAAAACTATCTGCAGATTTGCCAGATAGCTTTACTTCATTATGAGATAGCTGCACTGTACTGGAGAAAATGGTAATTTGGGGAATAAAGTCATAAGCAAGGAGAGGACAAGAGTACTGCCCACTTTAATGCTAGAGTCTGGGTGTTAGGACTCTCTCCCATCAAACAGGACAGTTCTCTCCTGGGCACGCTAAAGCCCCACTGTCAGCCCCTCCAGGGGAATACCCCAGCCCCCATGCTTCAGGGCACAAAGGTGGCAGTGGATGATGCCAGCCTCTCGTGTTGACAGTACCGTGGTTTACACAGAGCATTTAACTACCAGGGGAAGTAGAGCAGGAGCTAGAAATGACTGCTGTTCTGTTTAGGAGAGACATCTGCTTTCAGTCACCTGCACTACAGAGGTTTGTTAATATATGACTTGGAACAGCATCAATTGATGAAACTGGCATTTCAAACCAGCTCACAGGTAGAGAACTATCTGGGATTTATGGTATGAAATTTCTGGAGTGCTGGCAGAAATTGCAGGAAACCCTATGTGGCCTTGATGACCAAGCTACTAGGTAAAGAAGATACCAACCAGCTTACTATTTCCTTTCTTTTTTTTTTATGGAGCCTTAAACACAGAGTCTTCCTTTTGTTTTGTTTAATGACATGTTACTACTTAATTCCTTGTTTCAGGCTGGAAAACAATTACAAAATATTTTTGATTTGTTCCTGACTAATGTTTTGCTTTTTTGACCCTACTGCATTATCTAAATCTACCTAACAAAGTGACCCTGAGAGAAAACACAAGCTTTGCCCGATGTCTTAAAGTTAAAAACCTTCAAGGCAGTAAGGAAAGAAAGGTGTTAACAGACCCTTAAAATGTGCTCTGCCTCCAACCCTGTGGACTTCATAAGCTTAGCTGAGGGCTAAGCAATAGATGGAGATACTGTTCTGGCAGAACCAGCCACCTGCCTGTCCCTTTGGTCTCCAGGTGCTGTTGAAAGCCCTGCAGGCATTCTTTGTGAAGTTACCATGCTGCTTTAAGTATAGTGGGGTACCCAGTCCTGAGAAGTGTCTCAGCTTATCAATGCCAACTGCAACATGCTGAGACCAACATTTCATCCTGTAGGAATACCATGCCTGGCTACACAGCATCCTCCCCATCCACCACAAGGGCACAGCTTTCTAGTGATGAGTGGAAGCAGGCACTGAAGAATCCAGACTGTAAACTCAAGCCAATATCGATAGATTTCCTACCTTTTTCTTGTGCTCTCAGCAGCAAGTGCGCTTGCCCTGGTCTGTTTTCTCCAGCAGGAGGCACAGCACAGGGAAGGCAGCAACAAGCATCCACAAAATGAACAATTGTGTAAGAACTATAGAATACAACACAATACAACAGTTCCGCTGGAAGGGACCTCCAGAGATCATTGAGTCCAACTGCCTGACCACTTCAGGGCTAACCAAAGTTAAAGCAGATTATTAAGGGCATTCTCCAAGTGCCTCTTGAACACTGACAGGCATGGGGCATCAACCACCTCACTAGGCAGCCTGTCCAGTGTTTGACCACCCTTATGGTAACAAACTTTTTCTTACATCCAGCCTGAACTTCCCATGGCAGGGCTTTGTGTGTATAGATACATCCATTCACGTAAGGGCAAACAAAATAAAGCAATCTTGCGAGCAGTGCTCAGAAATGCATTGTCCGGTATATATTATATACCAACGACCATCAGTTTTTGCGAGAGTGATACCTCTGTTTCTCTCATTCCTTCTGATAGGCCCACTGCTTCTGGATGGCCAAAGAACATGGACTGACCCTGTCATCTTTAAACTTTGTTTCATTTCAGGGCTGTCTGTGCTCCCAAACAGAACCAAAATCCTAGAGTATTCCCTCAGGCTTTGGCCAGCTGCTGATCCCCTCTCTGTTTCAGGGTGTCGGACGGCTGAGAAACTGGGCAGAAGACCCCCGACAGACCCCAGTTCACCTTGCTATACAACTCCTACTACGCAGCACCTATTTCTCTCCAAGCTGTGTGCTGCGGCAGAAGATACAAATCCGATCTCACTCTCGAGCGCTGAGTTAGCTCAGTTGTGGCCAGCAGGAATCCTCCCTCCGTGTTAATGCCAGGGGGCTGAGTCTCAAAAACGAGGCTTTCCCCCAGCGGCACCCCAGCACCCAGCTCAGCCGGCTGGGAGCTTCCTAGAGCCGTGCTGAAGGGTGAAAGGCAGGTCTAATGTAGACATGATCTCCGTTAAACTGTTTCTTTCTCATTTAATGGCCTACCACGGAGATCTAAATGGAGATAAAGTAGCAGGGCTCAGAGAACAGCCAGGATGCTATCTTTATGCGGCATGACAATGTGCAGTCCTTAATTACACACCGTTAACCTATTTTAAGCAGGGGACATAACTGGGATGAATGGGGGGAAACGTCCTTGAAACCTCCTAATGCCCACAGCTCGCGGGGGCCGCGGCTGGCTGAGGGGGGCCGGAGACCGGCACCTCACCGCATAGGGTTCCCCCCAGCTCCGCCCCGGGGCCTGGAGGCAGCGGGGCCCCGGGGAGGGGCGAGAACCGGGCCGCGGCCGCTCGGGGCTGAGCCCCGTGAGGCGGCGGGGGGCGGCGGAGGCCTCAGGCGGGCCGCGGCCGCCCTCTGCCGGGCGTCGGCGGCGGCTGCCGGGGCCGTGAGGGGACTTGTTGCCGTGGGGCGGGCGTGCCGAGGGCGGAGGGTGCGGGTGTTTCACAGGGCCTGGCGTGTCTGAACCGCTTCTCGGCGTGAATCACGCGGAGCCAGAAAAGTGCTTCAAGCTGCCCTCTTGCTAAAAGGAAAAAAAAAGGGGGGGGGGGGGGGAATGTCCTGGTGTTGGAGATGTGTCTTGTTTTGAGAGAGCAGGGTGATCAAAGGGAGAGCAGAGAGGGGCTGTGTTCTGGGCAGCGTTCTGCCTGCGTGCTTCCGTCCCAAACCATACCCACCGGTATGGCTTGGCTTGATCTGCAGGGAGACACGAAGCCTTTTGCCTCTGGGGCACTGACTGTAATTCAGGTCTAGGCCTGAGGGAGGGGAAAAACATGATTTAAAAAAAAAAAGAAAAGGACATTGTACGCTCTTGCTCAAGTATTTTTTTAGTGCCCATCACCACAGCGACTGGGTGGTGAGCCACGAGTTGCAGCTTGTTCAATAGCCTAAGGCACAGCTAGTTACACATCCACAGTGACGCACAGGCGTGAACTGATCGGCTCTCCCAGCTCTCCAAGTGTGGGCCTCGGCCACTGTTTGTTTGCTGAGGCACAGGGAGTGAAAAACACTCATCAGAGCTGTACAGAACCACAGCCCATGCTGGAAAGGAGTACCACAGCCCATCTTCTCCCCTATTCCATTTCACCTTCCTTGGGGCTCCCTTCAGTTGTTCAAGTTTCTATCCCCTCTCCTGTGGCAGCCTGGAAAAGGCAGGTTTGTCATGATAAAATCAGGGAGTTAAATCTCTACATCTCCTAAAATCAAGGCAGGCTTTGCCGTCAATTTCAGCAGAGCCAGGACTACAAGGAGCCTTTATTTCTGTCACTGCGTGGCACCTCACAGCCCTCTGCTTCCAGACACTGGGACACACGGATGTATGTCTGCATCTCCTCAGTGGGGTTTTGGGCAGACACACGTGTGTGGAACCTGCAATGGTCCCACAGATGACTTTCCAGCACCTCACAGGCTCCCTGGGGTGCCTGGCCCACATGTTGAGCACACTGCCCAGAGCACTGCATGGGAGGAAGAAGGACCCGATAGATGCTGTGGCTAACCAGCTCGAGCTGAAACGAGCTTATGAGGCACTCATTATTCAAACTGTAACAAAAAATGTTCTTTCTCCTCATGTCCTAATACACAGGCTTGCTTAACAGAAGCAAGTAAGGAGGAAAGCTCTGGCAAGCAGGACTTTAGGAACTGGCACAAGGGAACAAGCGGACAGACGGAGTTCACAGGGGTCACTGAACCTCAGCCTACTCAGTGCAGCGGCCCCGTAACAGATGTTCCCAGGGCTCCCCAACTCGCTCACTGGTAAAGAGCTGACCAGCAGAGCTGCTCAGAGCTCCCACCGAGCAACAGAAAAAACAACAACACTCAATACAAATTCCTGCTGTGTGGGAAAACAGCGCTGCAGTTTCTGGAGGTATCCACCACACATCTTCGTTCCCTGAGAACAGGGGCTCCTGTCCAAGAGATCACGTCTTCGGTCTCCAGTAACCACCAGGGCCAACTCTCACACCAAATGGCTCCTGAGGTTACAGGAGCATTGCAGTTTCCATTTAAAGGGAAACATACACTGCTGATCCCCATGGTTACACAGAAAAACTGACTGCTAAAGGGGACAGAACTAGAAAGGAAAGAAAAAGAACCCAAGCTTGCTTGCCTTTTTTTTTTTTTTTCCAAATCCCACAACAGAAAACAAACTCTTCAGTCTGTAGGACCTGGCCAAAGTCCTTTTATTTGTGATTGGCCTCACTGAAAACATTTAAATTAAAAAAAAATCCAAAGAACTAGGCATTTGTTACCAAGTGCCACCTTGTGCTATCATCTGAGAGCCACAGTTCTGGAAGAAGGCATTTTAAGAACTTGGGTTAAGGACTTCAGAATAGTAGAGGGGTGATATGGGGATAGGGGAGGACAGAGAGGGAAATAGGGTCAAAGCAGCAGATCAGATCATCTTAGGTCTCTTTCCACAGGTACACTGCATTAAGTCAGACTTCACAGTCAATTTAAAGGTGACCTACAAAGGCCAAACAAGTTTTTAGCCTTGGCTTTGATGTATACAAAAGGGTTGGTTGCAAGTTGTCTTCAAGAGGATTTTGGTTTTTTAAACTCAAAATATTTGGGAGAGCAAGAATGGTCTCCCGTGGATGTGCTGGTAAATTCCTTGGAGATGCAAAGAACTAAGGAAGGAAAATCAGAGAGACTTCACCGTGAGCACACTTTGCCACCTCAGCAGCTTACCTGGACTGTTACCAAAATGTCAGACTCCCAGTTTTGTCATGCAAATTCCATTGTCTAGGGTAGGTAGACTTTACAACCTTATTAGTTCTTCAGCTGCTTAGTATCTTTCAGGAAAAAGCCAAAGAAAACTTCACTAATAAAGAAAAACATCAGCAGAAATATAGCTTAAAAAAAAAAAAGAAGAAAAAAGCCCAACTCTTTTTCGAGGTTCCTCTGAGCATTGCAAAGACACAAGTATGGGCATAAGCCTAGCATTTTCCCTTTGCAGGAAACCCTTGCAAGTCACACTGTGCAGGATTAAAAGGAAAAAAAATCCCCCATCACAGCCATGCTACTGAGGGATTCTCAGGTGACTCTTTTGTCTTTTAGGGAGTTTCATTTTTCTGCCAGTTATCTTTACTGAGTCTAAACAGAAACACCAAGGAGAGCTCACCCCAGCAATGACATGGAGGGACAAGAGGACAAGAGCCTGTTAGCATTCCTGGAACATCCAGCTTATTAAAAAAAAAAAAAAAAAAAAAAGGAGGGAGAGAGAAGGAGAGGAAAAAACCCACCCTGGGCCTGCAGCTTACCGCCATCTTGATGTCCTTGATGCGTGCCGATGGTGTGGAGGCGGCTGGCACCAGAACAGCCCAAGAGAAGGAATGAGAGGCCAATGGAGATTTATGTGAGGAGAGTGAGATGGACAAGGTAAAATTGTCAGGAGGAGTTGTTAGAAAGTAAAATATATTGTGACAATTCCACTCCTGCCGTTCATCAATAAACTGACAGATCATTTAGTGTCAATTAGGAGTGATAGATGGACAAGTCCCCATGATCCTGGGCCAAAATTAATGGCTGGGAGGGAGAGGGTGATTGAAAATGACGGCTGACATTGAGAGGAAAGTCCTGAAGGTCCCCAAGGGGCCATTACTTGCCTCATTCCCTTGCAGATCAATGCAGGGACAAACCCAAAAACAGACACTTCAAGACAAAACTTAATCAGACTTCCTTTTCTTTCGTCTCCTTCTAAGTTGTGCCCCCTCACTTGGTAGCCTCAGTCCTTTGTACCTCTACTGTGCTCATCTCTGAGGACATCCACAGATGGCTGCAGGATGCAGAGGGAAGCTGCTGTCTTCCCCACAGCCAGAAGCCTGGCTCTGCTCCTAACATGGCAGCGTCACAAGGAAGCCCAGCCTGAGATTTATCTCAACATTGCTGGACTGGGAGTAGAGGGCAGACGCAATGACACGAGCTTTCCCCTGCCATGCCAGATAGAGAAACTCATGAGCACTTTACTACTCCCACTTGCAAGACAGGGATGGCCAGAGGTTCTATAAACCAGACACTCTTGAGGATCATTTCATATAGATACAACTCAGGATAGTTTAAGCCCATCTTTTTGAAACAGGAGGTTTTTAACTTTAGCTACCTCTAGAGACCTTGAATCATAAAAAACCTTAATCTCTTAAATAACTTTCCTCCAGCTCCAGGGTGCAATCTCACCACTGCCCACCCTCCAGAGCCCTAAATTATGTCTACACATTGCTTGGGTTACCAAAACTGTTCCGCTCTAAAGGTCACCCCAACTGCATCCACTTCCTTCTGACAGGGCCTTGATATCCTGTGAAATGCATTCCTGGACACTGTACCAACACACGTTCCAAATTGTTCTGGTCATTCTCCTAAACAAGCCTTGATTATTCCAACTCGGTATGACCTACCCCTCAGAAGGGAGAGATTTCAGCTGTGGCTGGAGCACCTGTTGCTAAAATGCCAGGATCCCTATAGAAGAGAGGAGATACACGTGCAGGCGCTGGAAGGGATTTCCTCCTGAAAGCAGCACTTGCTTTTTGCTTGGAGGGCCACCTGAAATGAGCTGTGTTTATTCCACAACAACCCCAGCTGCTGCCTGGAGAACTGCATGAAATTTAAGGGGCTCACCACAGGGAGGTTTCAAGACCAAAGGGAACAAGGACCCAGGTAAACTGGAAGTGTTCCTAGAAGAAAAGAAAGAAGAAAAAAAAAAAAGAAAAGAAAAAGAAAAGAAAGAAACATACTAACAGGGACAAAAATGGAAGAAATTCTGCAAGGATAATCAGCTATAAGTAAAGTCTGATAGATGAGATCAGCACAAGCTGGAATTAAACGGATCTTGGAAGCACCTCTCCTTTGTCAAATCCTCACTAGTGTGCAAAACTGAGTTCCCATTTCCTTTTCCCATTGGCAGGCACTTTGTGTTTCTTCCTTCTGATGCAGGAGATAACTCGACAATAAAACCTCTGCTTTGCTTGTCACAAGTGTCAACACTGATGTCATTAAGGACATCAGCACAGCCTTCAGAATGGCACTTGGGCTCCATCCAGTGGTTGGAGAGCTGCTTCTCTAGAAAAAATCTGATGTAATTACTGTTATTTATATAATCTCAGCAGGGTACTAGGACCCAAGTGGCTGCCTAGGTTCTTGGCTGATCCCCTTTCCTGTAACACTGCGGCTACAATATTGCTGGGGCAGCAAGGGGACTGCCTCTTCTCACAGAGAGCTGTTGTCTCTCTGTACAAATTAAAATAAGTACAGCAGCTTCAGTTGCAGAGGGCCCTCTCAGCAAGGAATAAAAATTCTTCTGTCACTATTTTGCACCATTTATTTGCTGATAGCAGAGGCCAAGTCTGAGGGTTTGCTCAGACGCTTATCTGCAGCGCTCATTATTACCCATATTTACAAAATGGAACTCCTAGTAATGACAGATGTTTTACAGAGGTTCTGGAAGTTCAAAGAAATCTCCCCATGCTTGACTTTTGAAAATTTATCCAAAAAAAAAAAAAAGACACCATTTCAATAGTTCAATAGTTGGGAATTTAAATATCTGACACTATGCTATGGGGACTTGTGATAAAATTACTTTATCCTACTTCCACACAATCTGTGCAAATTAATTTTAAAACCAGTTACAGGCTGGAAAACTTTAAGGGGTCTCCGTCTCTTCTTATCTTGGAATAGTCTGAGACAGCACTAGTCTGATGGAAGGAACCAGCAAGATGGTGAGAATATCTGCAAGTTTACCTAGGTATGACAAGATCTGGGCAGGTAAGGGACTAGAAAGGAGCAGCAAAGGTAGAAAAAACAGAAAACCACATTGCAAATGAAATTCTACTCTAACACGTCCCAAATGGAAATACAATTTCAAATCATCATTTCACACTGATAAGACTTTGAACTAGAAATACAACAGAAAAGAGTTTAAGTATCCCTGCAGGGAAAGCAACAAGTATGCAGTTGCAACTGGCTGAATCTGTCAGAAACAGAACTAAAAGCTTAGACCTCAAATAGGGAAGAGAACACACAGACAGTGACAAGAGTACTTCACAAGTGGCTGCAGTATCCCATCTGACCTACAACATATTCACACAACATAGAAAATTGAACTGCAGCCACTCTGCTCACCCTTTCTTTCTAAGCAAAAGATCACGGATTTCAATACTGTCAGTTTGAAATTACTTAAAATTACTGAAAGCAGTATGCTTCCCAAGCGTAGGCTCAGTTACACTGGCACAGGAGTCCTTATAGCTGCACCAGATATATCAAAAGAAGCATGTTATTCTAGTGTAATTACATCTCCCCTAGTGAAATTGGAGCAAGTCAACACGATGGGCTTCCAAACTGAGTCAAATTGGTAGAAAAGCTGTGGGGAGATAAAGCCTGAGAAAACAGAAACAAGAAAGCTGCAGCAACATTGGTATGACATCAGCCGATGACTCAGACTTTTCACATGAGGGCTTTACTCTGGGATATGTCACAAAGACAGCCGCACAGGCCAGCATCTCAGACTTTTCTGAGGAAGAGAAGGAGAGAGGGAGAGAGATCACCCTGTTGAGAATCCGCCGCTGAAGGAAAGAACTGTCAGGGAAACAGTTGTACAAGTCTCATCCCTCCTATGCCTAAAGAAAGTCAGAACAAGACTTGCCATCATAAAATGCATTCCATAAAAGCTCTTAATACAAAGGAAGAGAATGCTGTCAGATAAGGCATGATACTGTATGCGTGAAAGAGCAAGGGGCACGTCTTCATCTCACATCCCACTGGGCAGGGTCATACAGGTAGAAAGGTCTGCAGCCCCCTAGCTCCTGTTCTGCTTCTTCAGCTGAATTGTGTCCAACCTCGTAGGAGCGTTTACTCCAAGCACCTGCTGTATCTATAAACCGTGCAATTGGGATGCTAGAGAGGTATCACTGACAGCTACTGCAATCTATCAGATGAGGCTGAAGTTAAACCATGGAAAACATCCTAGAGTAGCACACAGCACAGTGTCATTACATTAGGAACCCACACACTGTCCTTCAGGGCACATTAGGCTCAGTCTTGAATAACTATATTAGCTCCTATCCAGTCCCTCACGTAGCCACCAATTACATGATTTATTTTTCCTAAGCAATGCAATTCACCCTTGTTCTCTGCTATCACATTTCCATAAAGCTTCTACTTGGTTCTACAAAGAGCTGATTTATTCTTCGGAGACAAACAAAGAGCGATAATTTTCCCAGAAAAGTACTGTTTTCCAGAATATCGACAACCTTTCTCACCTCCTAAGAAATACTGACTACGTAACAGGTCTCTGGATGCTCTGTCCCATTCTCAGGGTTCCAGGAAAGAAAATATATGACTTTTCCAGAAATCTGAGTGCCTCCAAAGCACATGTCCAGACATATACACTCTTACTATAGGCCTTAATGTATACAAGCGATCTCATACCGCTCCATGGCAGAGGCCTTCAGTTCAGTGAATAGAAAATATAACACCAGCATAACTTCACAGCTTAAAAAATAATTAATAGATTGAAATCTCCTCCTAGTCTGAACTATCTTTTGGTTTTGATACCCATTCTATTAGCATGTCTGAATATTTCCTTTCTATTAGATGTCCTTCATAAGCATCAGGCTTCTCAACATACATTACACCATTTGTACAGTTTTTTCTTTCATCTCTTCTCTCTGACCATCTCCATCCATCTCCATTATAGCACAACCCCATACACACATACACATTGACAAATTTGACCTTTACTGTCAAGGCTAATCACTAAATCCCGAACTGTTCATTGCACGCTTGTCAGTGGGACACTGTCA
This sequence comes from Anser anser, assembly GCF_964211835.1. Classification (NCBI taxonomy): domain Eukaryota; kingdom Metazoa; phylum Chordata; class Aves; order Anseriformes; family Anatidae; genus Anser; species Anser anser. Next base: position 43,230,745 of record NC_139725.1, on the reverse strand, counting down.
TGTGTCACTCTCCTGGAAAGGATGCAGGCAGTCAAATCCCACCCCACCAGCTCCTGTATTTAACATGCTCATTATGTTCTTGGGCTCCTTTCAGTTACTACACCAGGTGAGGAACACACCGACTCCCACAGACATAGGCGTGTACACACTTCTGAGCCCAGCCAGAAGTGTCAAATTATAAAGAGCATTTGCTAGTGGAACCGTGCAGGAGCAACACTTCAAATGGTTTCAAGGAGTTACAAGGATAGCGGAGATACAGGCCATCTGCAAGATTCAGAATATTTTTTTCCAATGCCTGCGGCAGTAAAGCCCAACCAGTGATGTTCAGTTAATCCATGCCTAAGCTCTTAATAAAAAAAGAGGTGAGTACTCACTTGGTAGGTGCCAGTACAGGATCATCTGCCCAGCCTCCTTGCCGGCGTGGGGGTTTGGGTGGTGGATCCTTTAAAAGAGGAGAGACACGTTACAGCCAGCTCCAGTCAAGCCGAAGTCAAGCCATTTCTGACACCAGGTTCGCACATACTAAAGTAACAACTTACCAAACTGAGAGACAATGTTTAAGATGCTGTTTAATCATAAATAAAAGGAAGAGATATATTGCAGGACAGTTTTTTAAGTGTCTTTGTAAGCAAAAGATGTACCACTTGTCAACATCTTGCCAAGTTGCAGGTCTGTGTGTCTTTGACTTGCCCAAGACACAAAGGAGATTTGATCTGCAGAGGACGCGCTGTTCAAGGCACGTTTCACGGGGAACACCTTCATTACCTATATTCACATTTCAGCTGGGAGCATCGCATTTTACATGTTTGCTAGGGCACAGGTCAGGCAGCACACCTTTTAGACAACTCATTTTAGATGAGGAATTGTTCCCTCAAAGTGTCTGCTTTTCTCCATGGGCTAGAATAGGAAGTTAGACAAGTTCAGATATGGACAGACACACCAAAGACCTCTAAAATTAGGGGAGACGAACCCTAACACCACCACCACTTCTGAAACGCTAAAGGGAAAGTTCATTTGGAGCTTAAAGACACTCCCTGCTATGTTCTTGCACTGTCTTGTGTGGCACTCCGCCACATGGCAAGAGAAGACAAGCATTCAGCTTGGGGCTTACGATGGGAATTTTCAAAGACTGGGCGCACCGTGTGGGAGCTGCCCATCGTCTTCTGTAGTCTGGGGCTCAGCCCCCTGCCTGAAGCACCTCGTACAGCAGTGTCTTCAGTGTTTTGTGTGGCAGGCAGTGGTGAAAGCAGGGGAGCAAGGTGAACCCCGTGGATGAACTTAAGTTTATGTAGCTTCCAGTTGATGGTGCCCAGCTGCACAGACCTGTGAAAGGACCATTGGAAGAAGGGATAATTGGGTAAAAGTGATGTCTGAAAGTGAGGAAAACATGGTCAATGCAAAGGTGTCTAAGCTAGAGAAATGGAGAGGGGACATGTGGCTCCCACAGCTTTTAAGAAAGGGAACGGACTGGGTGACTCCTGAGGGTTTCTGACTTCACAGAGGGGAGCTTGCATGTGTGGTGGGGTCAGCCCCGAGCCAAAGCCAAATTGTCTCTTGCCACAGATGAGGAAGGGGCTGAGCTAACCCCTGATGGTAGGGGTCTCCCGTGTTTATTTCTTGAAGCAGAAGCATTGTTTGTGAGTGTGGGAAATGAAGAGAGCCTGCCAGGGGCAGCCGCTGCCTGCTGCAGGGAAGGGGCACGACCCTGCATAGCTCCCTGATAGGAGCAAAAATAGTCATTCTCCAAAAATAAACAGGGAGCAGGAATGAGGCAGGAGCCGCAGTCCCAAAATACCAGCTTTCTTCGGCAAAGGGAGCACAGGAGGGCAGAGGGACAGGCAGGGAGCGTGAAACGCAGGAAACAGCCTCCTTATATGGGCTCATCCGCAGGGGACAGAGCTCAGCCGACTGGAATGGCCATGTCACAGAATGTGAAGCCTTCGGGGGCCCAAGTGAATGGAGTTTTCTGATCTTTAAATGATTCCCCCAGATTCTTAAGATGCCAAACCAGAGAAGAGGCTGCAGTGCCAAAAAAGGAGCATTTTGAATTCGGTTGATCTGGACACACCCAGAGCCCAGGAAAAAGGGGAAAAACACACCACATATGGGCGTGCGTGCCCACATAAACATCCCTATTCCCATTACACACACCCCTACCTCAAAAACACACTCCCTCCCACGCTGATCCTTCCCATGCAAACAACTCTTCTCCCTCCTCCCCGCACGCCATCCCCCAGATCAGCAGCGGCCCACGTTCCCTTACAACTCCTCGCAAAGGCACACCGAGGTACACACGTGCTGCCAAAGAGCTTGGGCAGAAGGCTGAGGGAAAACAGCATCTCCAGAGCATTCCCATGTACTTGCAAATTCAAAAACCCCATCCCCAAAACTAGTCTTTAACTCCAAGATAAGTCAAGCTGGGCACTCCAGATGAAAGGGTGCTGAGAATGACTGCCCCAGTGCTTGCGCAGGACATGGCTCCATTGTGATTAGGGGCTTGATTCCAGCATCCGCCCAATTTTATAAAGTTTTCCCAACGATCATACGCATCAGGCAACCGCGAATGTCTGTCAGACCCTGACAAACAGCTCACATATACCTACAGGCCTTCTATTCCTCTTGCAATAAATCAGGCAATTCTTTTCGAACTGCCCACAGGAGCACTAGCAACAGGAAAGGCAATGTTAACTGTCAGCCGAGGATAAATAGTTTTTCTTCGTCGGTTGCCTGTAAAGTGCCATAATAAGGTCACACGCCACATGCACTTTTGTCAAGTAAATAAACTTACCTTCATATGCCTTCCCGTTTCTAAAATGTAATTTACAATTGAGAATGCAACGTCGTGCATGGCGATAATGTGGTCATGGTTAGGGACCTTGCAGCTGCAAGCAAGAGCTTGAGGGAGAAAGTGAGAAGAATGTCAAGCCCAGAGGGAGCAGGGCAGAAATGGCAGATGTAGTTCTTCTGTAATGGAGCAAACAGGCTCCTGAACACACTTTTCTGATGAAAAAGACTGTGGGCTTTAAATGATTAGCACCTGTTGGTACTATGTGCTATATCTTGGGCAAGAGTTTTATTATATAAAGCTATGAACCCAAAGGAATTTAGCATTCAAAACACTGAGACTCCACCAGCTCCTGACAACAGTGTCCTCTCATGTCCTCTCTCAACCACACCACTAACTAACCACTTGTTTGCTGTGGTTTGCTTTTCTGCTTAAGTTTTCCAGTTATCTCCAGAAGATTTTCCGTACCTTAGTTTCTGCAGATTGTCTGCTTGTATGGGCATGTTGCCATGGTCTTATTTTATTTCTTCTCAGAAATTCAGTTCAGTGCCATTTTCATGAAGGCAGGATTTCCCAAGCCTTCTTCCCAACACTTTCATACTACCACCGTAATCAGGATTTTATCTCTCCCTTTGAAAAATGACTGGCCTTGCTCGGTGAGCCTGAATTCCATCTCTCTTGCATTAATGCAGAAACGCTACCTTCTTCTTTATCTGTAGTCAGGCCCCTTCTTATCAGACAGGTGTTCGATTCTAATTTGGCTTCCTCATTAAGACAGAAATTTCCAACATACTTGTCAGATCATGTCTGCTGTTTTGAAGGTGCTAGTTGGATATCGCTTCCCTCACGGAAGCAACTAACCCGTGTCTCTGTGGGTCCTGAGGATCCAGCAAAGTTTCTGTTAAGACCCACCACAACGCAGGCAGATTACGGACACGTTGGGTCCCTCAGATTCTCAGGAGGGTCTGGAAATGTGAATTAATTTACCTTCATCAACATGACAACTCCTTTGTAACAGCAAGCACCCTGTGCAGGGAAGCAGGGACTCAAATGACATTGACAGTATGCAACAGAGGACATACAATCTTTCTGTCATGCTGTACATCTCCTTAAAATGTGTAGGATCTGTGGTCTGCCCCATATGAAAACATGGTGAGATTTGTGTGTGGTTTGTGTCCTGTTTTCACCTAGTCATGACCATGGAGCAGAAAGAAAGAAAGGAGTATGTCCAGACTAGAGCTTCCTTTTCTCCAGTAGGTTGCCACAGTTTCCCCTGACTGAGGAAAAGCAAATGTTCACAAACAAGCCTGATTAATTAGTTTTGACTGTTGCCAGTTAAGGAGCTGTAAGTCAAATAGCTTCTAAGCAGCTACATAACACTCACAATCCACACAGATCTCAGAGCACAAATGATATCAAAAAGGGTTCAATTTCCAGATCTAGGCAAGCCCAGTTTTTTTTGCAAAGAGCAGCCCATCTCTGCTAGCCCTCTTTATCACTTCCATAGACAGTAGAAATAACACATCTGATTGTGATGAATCCCCTCCAAGGACTTCTGCATGTCTTAAATGCCTAGTAGAAAAGACTGGATTTTCATTTCTTTCATGATGTGTCATTCTTCATAGTCACTGACCTTCCTTTATAAGGGAAACTGCTACTGAGACGGAAACATTTCTTGGGGGGGCTTCAAATATTCTCCATTATCCACCACAGCAGGTAATGGAGGAGCTCATTGTTAAACAGTTGTCAAGAGTTTCTTCCCTAAAACAATGGTCAGCTCCATCTAACTAGTCCTTTTACGTGTGTACCTGCTGAGAAGTTGGCACATTGCAACATCCGACACCTTAACCTGCCGCAAGAGTTATTGCTCTTTCGTGCATGAAACCACCACAGCATCACACAACAACCTGATTCCGTGAGCAGGGCATTACCAGGTGGAAATCCCTCAAAACCCACGGTTACAGGGCTATGCCCCTTCTATCCCCCCTAGATGTAAACATCTCTCACCCAATTTGCTCCTACCTTGTGCTACCTACTAACAGAAGCGTTCCCATCCATCTACACCACTTCTACAGTTCTTTTACTTCCTTCAGTTGGGTCTGGGAGAATTCAAAGCATGAAAAAGATGTGTGGAAAGAAAAGGAAAAGCTTTCAATAAAATTATTTCCTATGCGAGTGTCAGGGTCTGTCCCTAATCCACATCAAGGTAGCCAAGCAGGAAGGACACGACTAGAAAGGCTGGGAAACACAGCTGACCAGAAATGCTATTTCAGTAGATGTCATCAGAAGGCTAGCAGATAACCTCAGAAAGCTGAAAATAACTGCCCTGCCTGCCAGCCACTTGGGGTGCACGGGAGAGAGGCAGCGCGAGGCCTTGGGGAGCTCCGGGCCACACAGTGCTGGGGCTCACACTGGGGAAGTTGGCCTAATTAGGGAACAAAAGTTCAGCTGCATTTTTGAGATTCCTCCTGGAGAATCTGGCCAACTTCCAGCTGAGCGGTCCCCGGGAACAGGCTCGGAGTCCGGCATTTCTACAAGCAACCAGAAGACCACTGGAAAAAAAAATGAAAAAGAAAAGACGCAATCCCTATAAAAAGTAAGCAGGTAAAAAAGCCAGTGCTTCCTTGGATGCCGGTTCCCATCAGTGGAGGGTGTTTATTAACAGAATCCAAACAGAGGACAGAGACTCTTGGACACAGAGGGACAAATTCAGCCGAGCCCAGGACAAACACACAAAAATGGCATTCAAAACGTGCACCAGCTACAGGAAAATCTGCCTCAGAGAGCCCTCCCAGGTTCCCAGAAAGGCCTGTCACTTCAAGAGCTACCTACTGCCAGTCCACCCCACTCCCAACTGCATGCCTAAGAAGGCAAACCCTGGCAACAAACCATACAGAGAAAGTAGCTATTCCCTGGTGAGAGCTGTTCCACAAGCTGAAGATCACAAGAGAAAACAGGATGCTAGAGAAAACACAGTAAGACCGCAATGTCTTTGGGATGTGAACTATTTGTCCACCATTCCCTAGATCTTACTGCCACGCAAGCTATAGATCCCAAAAGGGCTACAAGAGACTGTGTTATTATTATACAGGTCCTTTTAGGTCTTCTTAGGTAACGAACTCTCTAACTAGAGTGGCTGGACAGTGCCTATTTTGGCCTAAATAATGTCCCCCAGTGAACACACAGCTGAGTGCATCCAGTGTTGGGTTCCTCCGTCCCACATCTCTGAGCCACAGGCAGGAAACGTGGGGAAGATCACCTGGGGAGCGGCTGCTAGGCAGATTGAGACCAGACCAGACAAAGCAATGAGAGTTTGGAGCTGGGTGCCAACCGCTGTGCGAGGGTAAGAACTGGGTCAGGAAAATACCGCTCTGATTAAAGGCCCTGATCATACAAAGCCCAAGGCCATGTCTACACCACAGGTGCAGACACACCTGCAAGCAGGATCCCTGTGAGTCAGCTCGAGTCTGGAAAGGCTCTGGCTTGAGTTGCTTCTGGTAACCACGCTTGTACCACCCCACAGCACTGCCCAGCTGGTGCAGGTTGCTTCTCACCGGGGGATCCGTGTCATCTACGCTGTGTTTTACAATGCAAACACACAAACCTCGCCAAATAAGCCCACCACTGGCTTCACATTTCAGGGACTTAAACATCTGATAACTGTTCTTCCAACAACCACTCACTGAAAGCATTTGCTCCTGACATGTCTTCTTAACCTAAAAAGCAACCACTGGGACCTAGAGCTCCAGAAGGACTTCACTGCCCCTCTGGAAAGGTCAGATCCTCAAATTCTCTTTGCAATTGTCACTTTAAAGCATGTCATCGCTCAAACTTTGAGTGATAAAGAGGCATAGATGTCAGCATCCACCTAGTTACGGGGCAGAAATCAGGTGTTCTCCCTGCTATAGCCCATGAAACACCTCAAGGCTACCTATGGCATGCCTGCCAGAAAAGAACTATAGAGCAAAGTCCCAGCTGGATTCACTAGGACTAAACCAGATGTCTTCCTGCTCAAATGTTGTTATCTTGAGATAAGAAAGTCCTTCCCTGCGGCCCAGAACTTCTTTCAGTTCCCTTCTGCAAAGCAGAGCAGCTTCAAGAGAAGGGACTGAGAGCCTTCTCAGACCAGAACAGCTCACAGGTTTGTCATTAGACATAATATTCTCTAGGGAAGTGGGAAACATGACTTGATACATCTGTCAGGAGGAGAAAGAGGGGAATAAAATCAGTATCTTCCAGCCTGGAAAGGAGATGGTGGGTTTGATCTTTGAGTTTATGCATAAAACATGTGGCTTCAATGTCAAAATCAACACCTCCATCCCTGGTGCTCCCTGAAGAAAAAGGTCCTGCTCCACTGCTGATGGCTACAAAGCACCAGGATGGGGACCAGGATCCCTCCTTGCTAGTGCAAGGACTTGCTCTCCTATAGCTCTCACAGAGATGCCAGGACTCCGCAGAAGAGCAGGGTTTCAGCCACACTGCAGTCCCCAGTCACTCTTTACCACCTTAACAGATCCATGGTCCCATCCTGATAGTCTACATACCACACAGTTTGGGGACCTAAACGGGATAAAATAGTGGATCTTGCTGTTAGGGTAAGGGATCTAAATCCCTCCGTGGATCTGTGTTTAGGGAATCCCCACTGTTTTCCTGCACCAAGTTCTATCCCTCCTTTCAGGCAGGAGCTAAAGTAAACTGGAGAAAGAACTTCTCCAAGGCCCCAGAGCAAATCTGTGGCAAAGCCAGGAAGAGAACCCAGCAAAAATCTTGGCTCCCAGCCACGTTCATACTCCTCCTGCTTATTCTGCCTCTGCAAATTAACTGAGATATTAGGATACACCCTTTATTATACCATTGATCAGCCTTACAGCCTTTGGAAGGTGCAGCCAAATGAGTGATTCAGCTGGCAAAAATTCAGATGCAAGATGAGTGGTTTGCCAGGGGATGCAAAATGAGTCTCAGAGCAGGCAGATGGCTGGAGGGCAGGACTTCAGCAGGTACGTTCACATCAACAGCACAGATGGGGCTGCGTGCTACTATTCGGGCAGCCACAAACTATCTGCACAGCAGCAAGAGGAAAGGGACCAAATCCAGGAAGAGTTCAGATTGTAACACTCAGCACAGCCCAAAGGGAGTTCAGAAAAGGGTTGCATGAGCCATCAGGGGGACAGAGGGGCCAACCTCGGACAGATGATTCAAGAAGCCAAGTATTTCAGCTTGACCAGGCAATGACTAAGGGAGGGATATACTGCAACTAAACAAGTTTTGGATCACACTTTTTATTATAAAGTTCCACTAATAATTGGTTCAGAAGGGGCTTGCGATACAATTAATAGAAGTTAGGAAGCATTTTAAAGTCATAAGTATTAAAAGTTACAAGTCAGATTTCTCAGTGTTCCATTAACCATTTTGTTACCCTTCACAGGCATGTCCAAGTGGAAAAATACTTTCAAGGGTGACTGTGCTGCTTAAGAGCATAAGCCTGAATAAAGGGTGCAGGAATTATTCAGACAGGAGGGGTTTCAAAGAGGAGATCACTTCATACCAAGGAAAATCTCCTTCCCAGGGACCATTGCACAACATCCGTGAAGCAACAACAATTGCTCATGCAGAAGTCACATCAGTTTAATTGTTTTGAAGAAATTCAGCAGCCAGGAGCAAGAAGACACCTGCAACATGTGACCAGCCACCACTCAGTACAGCAGACTTTGGGAATCAAAGAATTAGGACAAGGCAAGGAGGCGGAATTAGTTCCAATGAAATGACTGTAAGGACTGGTTACAGCGAGGTAAAAAAATAAAAAAATAAAAAAAAAGGCTTAGGTCAAAATTAGGAAAAAATGAGGAAAAAAATCTGTTGGGTGACCAGTCCCCCAACTAGACCCATCCACAGATCTGTTTGTCTGATAAATGGAAAAGTGCGCTAGATATAGTTGTGAACCATCCGTCACTGATTAATAAACTCAGTGGATCTTTCTTACAGTATCATCTCCGGCACTACCGAGAGAAAACTGAGCGTATCTGAATAGTCTTAACTCCTTGTGATAAGTATACCCCACCAAGGCCAGAAATAATGAGATGGTCGATACAGGTTTCTTTTCTGGGCTTTAAACTTCACAAATGGACCTAGTACACTACCACTACAGGGCTGGTGCTTCAGCAGAACGAATCAGTGTGTGGGAAAGGATGTTTTAATTATCTAACTTATACAGAGAGCTACTCCAGCCAGGAAAAGTCAGCAACACCAATTCCATCCCTCAGAAGAGTGCAAGACTACTAGCACGGAGACTTTAACAGAAACAGGCACTAGTTCGTAGTTTGTTCTGAACAGCACCAGCTTGTCTCCTAATGCCAAATGAATGCCGAGATGTATTTTAGCTTTGCGGCATGACAAGAAAGGATAAGTGTATTCCTTTCCTCTGTGTAGCGGGAGGTAGTAAGAAGCATTATGCCATCCCGTTAACCACAGGTATAAACATTCCAGAGCAGGTACAGTAAAGAGGAAGGGCTCACAGGAAACAGACAAGCACACATCCCTATTACTACCAGCTGGCCTTCTCTTCTGGGGCACCAGCAGGACTCCATAATCCCTTAAGACAAGTTTTCATGTTATGGGAGCAAGCTAAACATAGTGGACAGGCATCTAGGTAGGCTCAGATAGGTTCTGTACTTCATTAGCTAATTGTTGCCCTGACTTTTAAAATGAAAATAGAACATCTTTCCAGTGGCCACGTGTAGGTCTGTGACCCCAGTACAAGATGCAGCAGCTGATAACAGCAGCTGTTAGAAAGACAATTAAAAACAAAAATAACAACAACAAAACTGTCAATAATAGGAACAGAGGATGCAGGAGAGGTACTGCATCTCAGGCATGATTTTTTCTTATTCTCCAGTGCTAGAGTCCCCTCCTAAGGTAGTCTCCAGACACATGGATAGGTTGGTCCTACTAGTCCCCTCCAGAGGAGCCAGCATCTATCTAGAAAGCCTCTAGTCTTACATGGTCAACCTTTTCCTCAGGGTCTTCATCCTAGAAGGATAAGGAGGGAAAAAGAGAGAAAGAAGTTAAAAGGAAAAGCTACATAACTCTATGCAAAATAGTGTGGAAGATCGATGTGAATGGCTGTTCCACAGCACACACTTTGCAACCTTCATCGCTTGAATGAAGTACAAAGTTGATCCCATTGTTGTAAGATTTTATATCCACAGTCATCTATGCGTATACAAACTGTAATACTACAAAGCATGCCTGTTTGACTGCAGAGACAGGAAAGTCTGCCAGCAGTCATATCCTTGAAAGGAATACTAACAGGAAAAAAAAAAAAAAACAACTACAAATGAAAGTGAGAGGAGAATAAACTTAGTTCTAGTAGCATGAGAAAACCCAGATTTTTCAGTCACATAGGATGCTAGAAAGGTTTGAACGGACAGACACTGCAACCGTGCCAGAGCCCACAAAGGATGCCAGACCAGTCATGCTGGGGGTTATACACCATAGCAGGTTGCACCTCTATTTTCAGAAGCCACTGTTTCTCAGACCAAATTCAGATCCTCCACTGGGAGCAGGAGCTGTAGCCGCTAGCATAAGTTAGCCTTAGCTGACGATAGTGTTGTGTAAGTGCACGAACTTCAGTTAACCCCATTGTATAAGGGAGCAGCTTAGTTATGGGGCAGATGAGTAACTGCAGTAAAGCAGCCTCTTAATCACTGCGAAACTTGTGAGCTGGTTGAGAACCTTCTGACGAGCAGACTGCCAGAACCAGCAGCAACCACTTGTTAGGCACCAAATACGAGGAGGAGGCAATTAAGAATCTGGTAATCTCTACACAGTCCTAGAATAACAGCATTCACATCATTCAGGGAGAGACTATAATGTATCCCACAACCCTGCACCAGAACTAAGCACAGCACAGCTGGAACCACTATGCTAACCTACCTTTCTTCTGGACTGCATCTTCTCTCCTCTGGAACAGGGAAGTCATGTAATTTACAAATTCCTTGTATCTCTGATTAAAGTGTTTTGGTATTTGAGTTCACCTGGTCTCTGTGCTGTCATTTGGCCTTATGGTCTTACTGTGACAAGAACAGAGGGAGGCTACATGCAGGTTAGGGCAGCAGGCATACTGAAGTGTCCGTATCAGTGAGCAGTGTAAATGAAATCGGATTCACCTAACTCGTAAAATCTGTCAGAACTGTGTATCTGTCAACCAGGGGCCCCTCGTTCTCCCACCTGAGAGCAAAAAGGCTTCTGCAGGGCCCAACATGACCTAAACTTCTCTGGACGTACAGATCCCAGGCAGTACAGGACTCACAGTCGCACTGAAGGAAATCCAGCTGGACAACGCGTGTTGAAAAAGCATTTAAATAAAAGCATTTAAATAACCACCTCTTTGAGCAATCTTCCATCTGGATTTCACCCTCAGCAACTGCTGTGCAGTTGTTTGTTCACTTGGGTTAGATAACCAGAGTAACATTTAAATGCAGCTTGGATGTCAGCCTCAGGAACGTGGCCAAAAGTCACTACCATGAGTATCTGTAAGCTGGGTGGTAGAAATCCAAATAGCTGCTCTGCAAAAGCTACCTGCGGGAACATCCTTCCAACGTGCAGTGGAATCACCTCGAGCTTTTGTCTGTCTGCATGAACCTTGCCTATATTTTTGCAGCAAAGAAATAATCATTTTTAAGTATCACCCATGGACCAGAACTGTATAAGCAGGCTTATAGATATTAGGTAGGACAATAAGCGAAGAACATACTTTCAGAAGTGAGAGCACAGAGACTTTCCGCAGGCCTTGGTGAAACATGTGGAAGAAGCCCATCAGGGATCTTAAATGATTTTGAACAAACCGTGACATGAAGTAAAAGAGACCCTCTCCTACCCGTATGGAGATATCCTCAGCATAGCCTGGAAAACCCTCATCCTTTAGGCTGATACATTGCCTGTTAAAAGCAGAGGATCTACAAAGTGCTGCCAGAGGGACATCAACAACACCATGTTGAATTCATAAGAGGCAGAAACCCAACGAAGTCTTGGACAAAGTCCCAAGAGAATCCCGTCACTGTAGGATAAAAAGAAAACTGACTGGAAGCAGAATAACATGAAAATCCTTTTGCATACTAATTTCTTATGGAACAACAAATAGTTCACTCTTGCTGAGAGGAGACACAGAAAAGGAAAAAACTGCTGATATATCTAAATGAAAGGGTTTTCCACTCAGCTTTCCAAATTAATCCCATCAAGAGCTCCAAACCTGGCTGAACAACTTCTTTTGGTGGATGTCATCAAGCCAGCATCCAGGCTGTTGGACATAGCAATGCTAGAGCCAGGAAAAAGGTTTGACTTTTATTCTAGACAAGCGTCCAGAAGTCCTGGTAGAATGCGAGAGCAAAGATCTTCAATAGATCTCATCATGTGATCTGCCCCTCCCATTATACAAATAACATGGCCAGCTTGAGTCTGTCTGATTTTGTCAGAAACCTGATAGCATCAAGATGAGTGAAAAGTAACACAGCAAGCCAAGGGATGGGAAAGGCCTCCCAATGGAAAAATGGCTATATTACCCCTCTGAAAATGAATGTTTGAAATGCAGAGTTCTGGCATGCTGCTAGCAGATTTATCTCTAGGAATTCCCATTTACGGCATATTCCCCAGGGTGCCCGAGAAGTGCCTGCTAATTTGCCAAGGAGCTCTAAAGGCCAGGAACGCACACAGCCATTGTTGCAGAAGGATGCTGACTGTACCAATTACAGCAAATAATCATGTTCCTTCTTGCCTCTTGAAATAATACCTAGCTGCAATGTTGTTTGTTAGTACTTGTACTTCTGAAAAGGCAGGAATGCTCTGCGTGTCAATGGCAGGCTACGAGCTTTTTGACACTGAGCTCTTTGAGGAGCCAGAGGTCTGAATTTGAAGGTAATGCAGATGCTTTCACACAGGAATGGGAATAGAGTTAAGGAATTTATTGTGGGAGAGTGAACACCATATATATATACAACAGACACTCAAAAGACACTAAAATACTATATTTTTATAGAGCTTGAGGGACATATAGCCTGCTACAAGGCACAAGAGATTGCAGCTGTGCCCTAGGAAAAAGGTTTTCACAACACAATTGTGAAAGAAGACAGACAGGTGATGAGATGTACCATTGTTTGGGGTCTCTTTTGGAAGACAGAGTCCAGGTCAACAAGAAATCAGCAGTAATCTGATAAGATCTACGCTCCAAGTCAGAAGATTTGCATATTGACTTGAAAACAAAGATCTTTTTAATTATGTTAAATGAGTTGTTCACATCTCAAAGTGATTTCCTTGTAATAAGCCCAAATGTTGAAACACAGATAGACAGACAGGTACTTTCTGCTTCCTTCAAGCAAGCTGCTCTGACTGGAAAACACATCCAGGATGGTTCTCACTGTCAAGAAAAGACCAGAACATTAAGACAAATGAGATGTTCACATCAAAAGCTTGAGCTAAGCGGAAGCTGGGTGGATTGACATGGAAATATAAAAAAATAAGAAGTCAAGATGAATCTTATAACAGTTTTAAAACCTTGAGGAACAACCAAGAACTGAATTCGTATCCTGAATGTGAAACTGCCCATGAAGGTGTCAATAGGCAAAGGTTTAGGACAAATCTCTTTGTCTTCAAAATCACTAGTAGGAATAAACCCTCTTGTGATGAAATTAATTACTGGCCACTATGGCCAGTTCTAGTAAAAGTATGGTTTTTATGTAGTTATTTTATTTTGAGTTTCTTTGGGGAAGGTTCCTTGAAAGGGTTTCAGGATGACCAGATGGTTGCATGAGACATCCATTGTAACGGCTGACCCCACCATGGAGGCAAGCCAAGGCCAAGCTTCCAGAAAAGTAAAAGGTGGCTGCCAACCCATGGTGAAGGAAAATGCAAGCTTAGATCTATTAAATGCTCATTTTGGTATCAAATATGACCGTGTATGAAAGGCCTCTGATTCTGAAGCAAAGGAAAAGGCTGAGGCTTATACATAGTAGATTTTGTCTCTTCTCCAGTAGCTCCAAGGTTTCCAGTTAACAGCAACACTTAGCAACAAAGAACTGTCTGAAGGGAGAATATTGACACAAACATTTCTTCCTGGTGGTTAAGATCCAGTAATAACATATTTGAATCGTTTAAGGCGTGGAAGGCCTCACCCTTCTGCTGCTGAAAAGCTCACTGCCTTCAGTCAGAAGATTCTAACTATTTCTTAGGCCTCTCCAGGGATGCCCAAGGACTGGAACCTTTATGATCTCTTCACAGCTATTAGGATGGCTGTGATGTGAGACGCACCAAGTACAACTGCAGTAAGGTACAGTCAGTCGGTACCCCTACAACATGCTTTGGTCGCTTTCTAACCAGGGACTCGGTCCATAAATGAGGATGGGCAGTTCCAGCAGAGAACAATCTGACAGTGAGCCGCCTTCATCTGGAGGTTAACCAAGGTTAACACCCACGTGCAGCACCGGCTGTTTTTTTCAAGGCTTTCTTTACCTATGGGCCCCACTGTTAATTTGATTGCTTAAATTACAAAAGATCCTACTACTGGATGTGGATAAAGAGCTCCATTTGCTTTGCACAGACCTGGTATTTCCTATCAGGTCTTTCCAGTGCTGCAAGGACGGATGGAAGAAAGCAAAGGCAAAACCATCTGATGTCAGTGTCCCTGTGTCCCTTGCTTCACAGGAGTTTCACAGGGCTCACTGATGAGGCACAGAGCCAGCCTGGGGGATCACCTCAGATCTCCTGAACTTCTTCAAATGTATATTCAACTTCTTACTATGCAGGAGCTAAAATTTCAGTATAATTTCTGCCAGTCACATTAAACAGGCTGGGCATCACATCTAGGCAAGTATCAGTTACTCCACTTACTGTAAATGCTCTTCCTCATTCTCTAGTACCCACAACTGTGCCAAAAGGAGTTGGTTTGATTTGCCTGTAGAAAGGGATTTAACCCTAGAGACCAGAGCACTCCATTTTGGCTAACGTGGCAGAGAAGTACTGCTACATCAAAGAGGATGAACTCTGCAGAGTTTAGGTGACCTCTGAGCATGGGCCTTTTGCTCCTTCCAGAAACTCCCTCACAGGATTCCTCCTGAGCTCCTAATACAACCAGGGAAGGAAGAGTGCATGGGTGGGAGGAGATGATTCTCTGTTATGCCTATTAAAAGAGAAAACAGCATACTCTCTCCAGTGGGGAATAAAAAAAAAGCTACATGAAGTGTAATTGTAAGAGGAGCTGTAACAGTGTGTTTTCAACAGCATAGCAGGGACTCCAGGGAAACAACCCCTAGAAACACATTTTGGCACAGATGACTGGGACACAGCTACTCCACGTGAGAGTTTTGTCATGACACAGAGTATCAAAGTAGCCACTCCTCAGACAGACCGTCCCACGGCTGGGAGCACAGAAGCTTCAAGTACAGTTGGTGCCAGGGTAGTCAGCAGGGCAAAGTGGTTTTGCAGTTCAAAGAAACCAAGAATGCAGTATGTTGGAGAACACTACTGGTACTGCAAAAAGCTAAGTATTATCTCATATAAACAAATGCCACTGTCAACGTGCTGGAAGTCTGATGACCCTTTTATCCATTTGAAGGTGTAAGGGAGAACTGTCTGTATGTCATTTCCTGACAGATAGATGCTCCTTTCAGCAGGAGATGCCTGTGGGGAGCAACAGAGAGCAAACCTCCAGGATTTCAGGATTCTGCAGCAGTAAGCAAGAGAGTGAATCTAAAGGGTTCAGATCTTATCTTTCTGGGTATTCCGGGATGTTGCTTCACCCTCCTGTGAAAGAGGGGTTCTATACAGTCTTCTGTATTTCAAAGAGGTATCGACAGAACAGAACCTGAACAAAAGTCTTTCTCCAGAGCCAAGTGGGAACTGAGTTTGCACATGACTGCCCATGAGACAGAGTCTCATGCTGCGAAGTTGGCTCCTAGCATGACCTTTGTGGCTGTGTGTGGACGAAAGTAAAAGTAATGTTGCTGCACAAACCTGATACTGACCACCAGAAGCTGTACTCTGGCTCTAACAAAAGCAAAGTTCAAAGGAAAGGCATCTGCTTACCTGTACTCTGCCTCGCTACCGTGGATGGTGGCAAAACTGGCAACAAAATGATGACCCTGTTCATATTTGATACCCATGGGGATACGCATGTATGGGAGGGAGAGGCCCCAAGGCTGCTTGATACAACTCTCCATGGATCTGAGAAACCACAGCCGCAGGGAAGAGCCTGTGTGAAAACCACACATCCTGCGGAAGGCAACACGGGGAAAGGGGCAGGGCAGCCACTTGGGTACTGGCTCTTAGGACAGACTTCAACAGGGAAAGCCCCCCGTGAGGGAACAGCTCTCGGCCGGCACGGGGACCCTCCCGGGGGGACAGGAGCAGGACCGCAGACGCCGCCGGTTCCCCCGGGAGGACACCCACCTCTCCGGCAGACGCAGAAGAGGAGCTCTTCCTGCTGACATTCTCGTCCCGAAGGAGGTCCTGGCGTGCCCGGCGGCCCATCCTCGGCACCTGTGGCGGAGCGGGAAGAGCACACGGTTACCGACAGGGACAGCTTCGGGAGCCGGGCACGGCACGAAGGGGCGGCCGCTCCCCTCCCGCGGCCGCTCCCGGCCCCGCTCACCCCCGCCCGGCGCGGCGCCGCCGCCCGCTGCCGCTCGGCCTCCATCCGCCGCCGCCGCCGCCGGTGCTTCCGGCACACGGCCCGCCCCGCCGGCCTCCAACCGGCCTCCAACCGGCACCGGGCCGCGGCCGGAGCCCCGGAGCCGGGCTCCCTGCCCGGAGTTTCGCTGCCGGGGCGGGGAGGAGGCGGCCCGCGGCCGCCGCTCCCCGCAGACAGGGCTGCTCCTGGCTGTACTGTTAGCAGCGACAAAGAGCGACGGCGTAGCCCTACAGCTTTAAGCCCTGCGGGAATACTTCGTGCTGGAGGCAATGCAACACGCCCCGTACACCTGCTCAACTTCAGCTGGGGCTCGTGGTCTGGCCGAAGAATTTAAGAAGTCGGAACAAATTGTGACAAATAATTCTCCCCTTTTCCATTCCTCACCGGCATTTTCAAGTAGTCATGCGGTGACTGTGATGATCTAAGGATTAAGTGAAGTAAGATCTGTAGGCAGAGGTAGTAACTTTTTATTAGATATAACCAGGGAAAAAACATACAAGAAGTGTTTCTGTGCCTGAAAGCTTGTCTGTTTTTTCCAGCTGTATCAATTGGTCTAATAAAAGATATTATCTCTCTTTACAAACCTTGACATGTTCAAAGAATTCAATAAGTGAGAGGTTATTTTCCTTTTTTGAAGCCAGGCTGGTTAGGCTCTGTGAAGTCATCATCTTCCAGATATTTGGCTCTTCTCTTTTGATTACAGATTCGGGTACCCATCAGGTAGAGCAGGCACTTCTCACCCAGCCCCGTGTTCCACCAGGCAGGAATATGGCCCTGCACTTCCCATCCACTCCTCTGACGAGCTGCGGCTGTGCAGACACGAGGAGAGGGAAGGGACTGCAGCCCCCGGGTTGCATTAGCGACTGCAGGATGTCCGAGTACAAGTGTGCCATCACCACTGGCTTCTTGCTCAGAAAATGGCACCCAAAGAGGAGTGTGACTGTATCCACAGCAATATCTGTTTAAGTGGCATTCCCTGGGCAGTTGTGACCCCAAACAAGTATCTGGTGGGGTGTTGCTACTGGAGGAAGGGCAGGAACAGTAAAGGGTGCCACCTCGAGCTGACAGATCACAAAACAGCAGGACCCATGGGTTCGCTCATCCTGAATTGTCCCTTCCCAGCCCTCTCCTCGTGATCTCTCCCCGGTCCTCACCCCAGGCACAACCCCACCAGCACATCCCAGCCCTTCCCAGAGACGTGGGGTGCTGCCCACTGCAGGGGCACCAGTCTCAGGCTGACTGAAGGAGGTGATGGAAGCAGTCCACACGCGGGAAAGAAAACAGTTGAGCAGTTGCGGAACTGAGCCTTGCCCCAGAACTTTGACTTGTGACTTCAGAAATTCTCCCTGGGAGAGAAGAGCAGATATGTAGAAAGAATGAAGCCTAAAATCTGTCCTGCCCTGCTTCTCTCTGTGTTCCCACACAGATGCATCCACTCCTCAGAATGGGCTTTGTCACCCGCGCTATGTTTTTGCCTGCTTGGGGGAGACAACAGAGGAGAAAGAGTTTTCATCCCTCGTTCTGTGTTGTGGTTAAAATGTATCTTGCTTGCTTTAAACGTCGATGTCACTCATTCTGAACAGCGTAATTCTCCTCTGTGTTTGATCCTGGACCTAGACCAGCCCCTACTCAACCAAGAAGGAGAAAGAATGAACAGGACAAACTTCTGTTCCTTCTGTGGCTGTCTAAAACCACCTTCTGCACTTGCTTTTTGTTCAGCTTAGGTCTGTGGTGGCTGGGTTTCTCTTTTCCAGTGTATTCTCAACTCTCACCCTGCCTTACTTGTTCGGTTTTGTCCCCACTATAAATCAAAGTACTGCCACCCCCTCTCCTCTGAACAGCAAGTAAGAACTACGTAAGCATTCCTTTCACACACAAGTTCTCACACCTAAGCATGGACTCCATCCATCTGGTTTCAACCCAAATCCAATCACACAGAATAGGACTAACAAAGTCCCCCGCTAGCACTGTTTGCTGTTGATTACTTCTTGACTGGGCCTATGAATAGAGCTTGTGTCTAGTCCTCCTTCTGCCTAAGAGAAAGCCTGGAGAGTCTGGGAAAGCAATCACGCTTGAGCATTCCCACATGCTTCTGGTCCTAGACCACCTTTAAAGCAAGTGCACACACATGCAGTTAAAGCTAGAGCCGTGGTGGAAAGCTCACATGGTAGCACTACAGTGGGAGAGAACAATGACAACCTTATTCAGAGCAGCTAAAGGTTTTGTCGAGCAGCTCACAGTCAGCTGCAGAATTTATGGGATGTGGGGCACCTCCAGTAGCAAGCAGTGACACAGAGCACTGCACCTTTCTTCCTCACCCCTCGCATGAGGCAGCCAGCCAGACTCCTGATTTTGGCACAGGACAGTTCACTGTAAATGTTAAGCTCCCACTGGGAAGCAAAGCGCCGAGCAAACGGTAGCTGCCAGACCTGCTCCACCCTAGCACCACCCTAGCAGCTCCAAGCACCTCACTTTGATTTTTTTTGCAATTTTTTCTCCAAGCACTTGAAAATACGTGCTCCATCTCTAAGGGTTTTTGGTGGAGGAGAAAAACTACAAATATTGTTATTCACAGAGGTTCTGGGCCAGTACCTCCTAACCATTGTGAAGCTTCAAACACAAGATTCCTCCCTCTGAAAGGAGGCAGGGCCTTTGGTAGAGAGAAAAGGCCCACGCTTTCGCCTGTCTTGATCTCCACGAGAACAGCCGCTGTTCGAGTTACATCAGCCCCAGCTCAGACCGACAAAACCCAGGCAGGGTTGCCAAGTGTGAAATATTTCCTCCAATACTCACATGCTCGGTAGCCCTGTCAGGCTCTCCCTCAGACCAGCTGGATTCCAGCACATCCAAGATGTGCAACCTGTTAGCGATTGCTGTTTGCAGCCACCAGCAGCGGTTCCAGCGCGTGTCAGACCATGGAGCTTCTTCTCCTCCTCTTTACAACCTAGACAGAGCAACATGCCGAGCGGGAAGTGAGCGGCCCGATACTGCAACCGGCACCGTTCCCACATCCTTCTCCTGTGCTACTACTCCCAAGCGCTAAGATCCCATTGTCCATTCGCAACAGCAAAGTCAGCTCGCAGCCATTAGCAGCAAAATCGCGCATTTTCTGCTATTGAATTTCATCCCATTTTTTCCATCTCAGCCATCAGAATTACCCACCCCCTCCTATAGGACATCGCAGTCCTCCCCTGTATTGACAAAGCCTCCCGACTTTGGACAAGCAGCCAATTTCATTAGCACATTCACTTCAGCATGCCAAGATCATTAATGAAAACTGGGCCCAGGACCAGCCATTGGGGAACTCATTTCATAATCTCTTATAATTCCTGCACTTATCTCCATCTTAACTAATAACTCACCATGTGGCACTGGAGCAAATGGATTGCTGCAGTCCAAAGCAATCAGTTCTACCGCATTTAGCAATGTAACGCGTTGCTTAGAGGAGTTCCCAGAGTGGAAAAGGATCCAGAATTCATCTCAGAAGCACCTCATGAGCATTAGAAACATCCGTCCCCATCCCCATCCCGCAGACAGTTAACAGCAGTGCTCAGAATTTGCAGTCTTAGTTTGCCTGAAGTCATCTTAGAGCCACCAGACCTTGTTCCACCTTTGTCTGCGCAGCCTTCTGAGGAACCATCTTCCCAAAGTGCTCTTCCCAAGCAAAGCACACACAAGCTGTGGCCAGCTCACCCTTTGGTCTCCTCTCTGAAGGGTCACACAGCCTGTGTTCCCCAGGGAGCGCTCCTTGTGTCCAACGCTCCCAGCTGCCCCGTGGACTTCCACTGCACCTCTTCCACACTCGGCGTCTTCACCGGGAGCTGGCTGTGCTCACCCCACAGCAGGACCCCAGGCATGCCCTGGTGTTTCCAGCCCCGCACCTTCGCAACTCACCCCCCAGTTTCTTTGGGAAGGCGGCCAGCGTGCACGAAGCCCCCAGCCCACCCCAATTCTCCAGGACCCTCTCCAGCTGCCCCCAGCATGTCCGCAGAGCAAGGCCCGGCGGGGGGCTCGGGGCACGTCCCACCTCCCGGAGAGGCCCCGTGGAGCCGTGGCAGGAGCGGGGTGCGGGCAGGGGACGGGCGCTGACTCCGGGCAGCCCCAGGCAGCTCCGGGCGGGCCGGGGGCCGACATTTTGTCTCCTGGCCCCCTTCGGAGGGCGGCGGGCGGAGCGGGGCAGGTGCTGGGGGCTGCCACCGCCGGGGCCCCGCGGCCACCTTCCCCCTTGGGCCGGACGCCGCACCGGGGGGCTCCGCGGGGCGCTTTCGGCCGCTTTTACCGCGGTCCGGCAGCGGTTACCGGGCGGGGCGCCCCCGCGGACCACCGCGAAGGGTCCGGCCCGGCCCTGCCGCTGCCCGCCCGGCTCCAGCGGGGGGCGCCCGAGCTCCGCCGCCGCGGAGGCTGCGGCGGCCACGTCGGAGGGCGCCCGGTGCCGCCCCGCCGCCGGGGGGCCCGGCCGCGGGGCTCGGGGGGTGTCCGGTGCCGCCGGCCGTGCGGGGGGCGGCGGCGGCGGGACCCGGCGGGTGGTGGTGGCGGGGGGGGGGGGTGGCGGAGGGCGGGCGGGCGGCGACCGCAGTAGCCGCGGTGCTGCGGGCGAAGGCCGGGCTTGGAGCTCCCCCCCCCGGTGCCGTCCCCCCCCCGGCCGAGCCCCGTCCCGGGGACGTCATGGGAGGGAGGTATAAAATCGCGGCGGCGAGGCCGGCGGAGGGGCAGTGCGCGGCGGAGGGCAGGCCGGGGGACAGCGGGGCAGCCCGGCTGCAGCTGCTGCTGGTGCCGGTGCCGCCGGCGGCGGCGGCGGCGGGGCGATGCCGGTGGCGGCGGGGGCATGAATGGTGCAGCGAGAGGGGCGGGCGCCGCGCTCCCCCCGCGGCGGCGGCGGCGGGGCGGCGCGGCCCGCTGCTGACACGTGCGGCGGCGCGGCGCGGCGGGGCGCTCCCGGCTCCGCGGGGCGCGGGGCGGCGCATGGGGAAGGAGCCCGGCGCGGCGAGGCACGGCGCCCGCCGCCGCTTCTCCCCGCGGAGCGCTGCCAGCTCTTCCTGGAAGTCGTGAGCGGCGCGCGGCGCGGTGAGTTCATGCACCTCCTCGCCAAGCCTCAGCCCGCGGGATCTGGGGAGGCTGCCGCCGGAGCACCGCCCGGTCCCCCGCGCCCGCTCGCCGCTGCCCGGGGGGCTCTCCCGGGGGCCTCCGCCGCCCCCTCGCACATGAAGATGTACGTGCAAAGGGCTCTGGTGCTGCTCTCGCTGCTGAGCTTCGCCACCGTGAGCCTCGCGCTGTCCTCCTGCACCACCTTGGACCTCGACCACATCAAGAAGAAGCGGGTGGAAGCCATTCGGGGGCAGATCCTGAGCAAGCTGCGGCTCACCAGCCCCCCGGAGACTGTGGGGCCGGCTCATGTGCCCTACCAGATCCTGGCCCTCTACAACAGCACCCGGGAGCTGCTGGAGGAGATGGAGGAGGAGAAGGAGGAGAGCTGCTCGCAGGACAACACCGAGTCCGAATACTATGCCAAAGAGATCCATAAATTTGACATGATCCAGGGCCTCCCCGAGCACAGTAAGTGCCGGGCTCCCGTGCGCGCCGGCCCGGCGCGGGGTGCCGCACCCGGGGGCAGCCTGCCCGCCGCACCGGGAGCCGAGGAGCGGCGGCCGCCGGGGATCGGGGAGCTCGGGGCCGGGGCCGGGGTCCCGGCGGGGCTGGGGGGCGTCCCCGCCCGGCTGCGCGCTGGGGTGCAGGGCTGAAAGGGGCCGGGGGGCGCGGGGCTCGGCCCCCCGCAGGTGGAGGAGGCTGGGCGCTGGCAGCCGGCGGGGCAGCCAGAGGGGTCCCCGGCCGGGGAGCTGCAAGGGAAGGCCGGGAGGGGAGGGAGGGCGAGGTGGGGAGGCGGCAGGAGTGGATGCAGAGGGGGCTTGGGGTGTGTGCGGCACATGGGGTTAGGGAAAAGAGGCCAGTCCCTGGTGCCGGGCAGGTGGCCGGGCTCGTCCCTGCCGCAGATCCAGGCAACCTGTTCGGTCAGCCGGCACCCGAGCCGGCTCCAGGGAGGGTGGCGAGGCACTCGCTGGGAAGGCTCCCGCATGGAGGACGGCCGTGGAGGATGTTACGCTGACAGCGGCGAGGGATCGGAGAGCGAGAAGATAGCAGGGATGCCGAGCAGGTGCAAAGCAGACAGTGATGCACAGGGGACCCCCTAGGGAACACAGGCACTGAGGAAACGTGACAGATGTTGAGCAGGTGCAGAGCAGATGATGAGCAGGCCCAGATGCAGACACTAAGCAGATTCAGGTGCAGAAGCTGAGCAGATGCAGATGCAAAGACAGAGTGAGCAGACATGAACCCCGAGTAGACTGCAGATGCTGAGCAGATGTAGGCACAAGCAATGCTTTCGGTCTGTGCTTTGGATTCTTTAGGGTTGGAAGATGTTGGTGGGCATGCAGTCATACCCCCATCCAGGGTGTCCTCCCGTGATGTAGTGCGGTGCTGGGGACACTGCTTGAACGCCTGCAGTTCTGGGGAGGAGCTGTGACTCGGTGCAGGCAGCCTCAGAATGCAGTTACTCTGCCAGGTTTATGTTAATCTTGACATATGATGAGCTGGAATAAGAGCTACAATGTGGTAATGCAACAAATTTCACTTAATCTCTAGCAGACGGCAC
The DNA here is from genome assembly GCF_964211835.1 of Anser anser. Taxonomy (NCBI): domain Eukaryota; kingdom Metazoa; phylum Chordata; class Aves; order Anseriformes; family Anatidae; genus Anser; species Anser anser. The sequence continues at coordinate 43,207,639 of NC_139725.1, read as the reverse complement.
TCCATATGGTTATATGATTAGCTCTTAGTTCAGGAGGCACCAAGACTCGAGGAACAGAAAGTGCACAGAGTACTAGCAGCTTACCCAGATTTCAACATTTTTGACCTACTAAAGTGAAATTCTAAAAATATGTGGGGAAACCAAGTGTCTGTGCAAAATAATACAGCCGCACTACGAACTGGTGTGTTTTGGAGAAGGATACTGGGAAAGCATAACAGTGGGAAATGAAGTCGGAGGAGTGGATTTGGATAAAGTGGAGGGGTAAGGTGAAGGAAGATGCGCATGGGAAGGAGCGGGGAGGCAGTGGGGAGGGTCTGTGAGTGAGTGCAAGGAGAGCTCGGGGCAATAGAAGTGGGTGCTGCAGGTGGGCACGGACATTGCTATAAGGAAAGTCCCACAGGCTCAGCCACTGTCCACCACGTGCAGAGTAACATCTCCATGCCTATGGAAATGAACGAACCTGCCCCATGTCCCTCTAGGACACCACGGCAAGACCAAGCTGTGCTGAGATTAAATTCCTGGGAGTGGGCAGAGGAAAGAGAAAGGGGGAACTTTAGAGTTGGGTCCCAGCAGGAGAGAAGAGCTGCAGACGGGCTGTGGTGTCAAGAGACATGCTCCTTTTCAGACCTGGGGAGTTTCATCTCGTACACCATGGCTGAATTTGGCCCCGTGTCTTCAAAAGTGGCTGATGTTCAACTTTCCCATGACTCTGTCACTGTGCCAGGCAGTGATCTCAGAGCACGTTCAGAGCCAAAGCCCGTCTCCTCCGGGGGGGAAGGGGAGCACGGCTCCATTGAGGGAACTGTGAAGATGATACAGGCAAGGCTCAAATGTGCGCGCGCACAAACTGTTCTAGATCCAAAGTATTAGTCGAGCAGTTTGTTGGCTCAGAGAAGTCATCCTTCTCCAAGACTTAAGGCCCAACAGTGAGGAAAGTTGAGGAGCAAAAATAGCAGCAGGGAGAGCCTGATCCTTCTAGGAAGGAAGGATTTTCAGGAGCAGGTCCCTGTCCCCACTCTGAGCTGTTTGGTGATTCAGAGAATGGTCCTCCTGCTGCTGTGCCTCTCAGGCACGTTGTCTAAATTATAAGGAATATTCTTTGAGAGAATAGCTCCCTCTTGATCAACCATTCACTTCAAGGATCTCCTAAAACTCATGGGGGTTCAGGCCCCCTTGAGCACTGATTGCTGGTTAGATTCAAGCTCAGAAAGCATCTGCAATGGTCCTGCAAAAAGCTTTGCTTTCCTTCCCAAGGAAAACCATGCCATTTTCCAAGCCAGCAGGAGAGACAAGGCAATTAAAGCAATGGGTCTTTGGGCCAAGCACCCCTTCCCTCTAAACCTACCACCTGCAGAGTTCCAGAAGGATTTTTTTTTTCTCCTGAGTTCTGCAGCTTTGGCATTAAGCACCTTGAAGTACCGGTGCTATGATACAGAGTGAAGCAGCACCTGCCTGCAGCCAGCCTGCCCTTCCTTGACATCCAGGTGGAACCACACAGTGATCAGCTGCCTCGAGGCTGGCCAGAAACAGTAGCTGTGTGGGATTGGTGGCACATGGAGAACCTGCACCTTGCTGAGAGCAGTTGTAGGAAGAGGGGATTTCCCAAAGAACACGCTCCCTGCATCCTACCCTGTGCTCCAGGAGGCTGCTGGTCTCATCGTTTGTTCCGTCAACAGCTCTGAGGCTGGCTGGGCTCCACAGTAATAGCAGGGCCTATCGTGAGGATGTATCCTGTCGTGTCAGACACAGAGTGGCATGGGTACACAGGTGTCACGGATTCCCTGCCTCTAGGCTTTGTTACAGCCACTGACTGTTGTAGACTTGCAAGCATATTGCCTCTAGGCTTTGTTCCTTGCTGGTATCTGGACAAGTCGAGATTCCAGCACGGTTAACACACCATGAGCTGGGACTGGACCAAATTCCCTGAAAACATCACCTAGCTGCACTTGCCTGTGACCTCTTAAAATGAAGACTTTTCCCCAAAGCAGACAGCTTTCTGGGAGTGAGACCTGTGTTCTGGACGTCCGACTGTGAGAAGCAGGCTCCAACCTTGCAGTGCTGAGAATGAAACAGAATGCAGCTCTACTGCCCCATCGCAGAGTGCTGGTTCCCAGGGTATGAAGGCAACAGGCAGCTTCTCCTTAGGAAAGGCAAGATAGCCGTTATCGTTTCCACTAGGAAGGTCTCCACAGACACCTCTGCCTTACTGGTGAAGGAAGTAGGTAGGTGGCAGTGTGGAGATACCAGGGAAGTGCATGAGATGGCCATCTGTTACCAGCACAGCTGCCTCACCTCTTAGCCAAAACATTTTAAGGAGTTGATGAACAATAAATCATTTTGTCTCTCATCTGCACTGTGCTGTAGGACCACATTTGCAGTCTCTAAGTAGATTATCAGATAAAAGTGCCAATGTAAAAAGATCATGGGCTAGCCTGACCACTGGTCTGATCTAGAAAGGCATTTTGATGGTTACTGGGACACCCCTCCTGGACAGGCAGGCGGCTCTGCAATGGAAGGGCAGGCTGTCAGCAGCACTATTAATAGGGCTAGGATTACAAAACAGCTTAAGGGGGTATTAAAACGCAGTATCCACCTAGCTCTATGACTCAGAACAGTTATGAGTGTTAGGCTTCAGCTACGAAGATGCTTTGGGGCATTTAATGAGATCAGAGCTTGCTGATCTGTGCTTTTCTGTGGCACAAAACCTAGAAGTGGTCACAGTGGTGGAGTCCCCACAGTGGGTGTCCTCTCGTGGCTCGGTGCACTCTCTGTGCTGCAGGGCTGTTGGGCTGAGCATACCAGCTTGCAACTGCAATGGGGTCCAGTCTCCTGGGGCTACCAAATATTCATGTCTTTAATAGCAGGCAGAGATGTTCCTGTACAGAAATGCTGTTCCATTCAACAGTAGAAATGGCAAAAAAAACCTCCAATCAAACCTCAATGGGAGCATCTGGTCATTAGCTTATTGAGTAGAATTTTTGCAGCCTAAGAACACATCTTTGTAAACTGTCAGGCTCCTGCTTGCCAAATCTGGGTGTAGCACAAGAGGAAGACGTTCATCTTCATGTAGATGACTCCAGAAGTGCATCAGCATTGCTCAAAGCAGAATTTGGCACAGGAAGTGAACTTCTGCTCTCAGGCACTGTTCCACACTAGTCCATCTTCAGAATCTATTTCCCTTGGGAGACAGTGGTGCTGTGAAGAGAGGGGCCAACTCCAGGAATATAACTTCAAGGTTACCAGGACTTCCAGCCTATTTGTCACGGAGTGGAACTGTGGCTGGGAACAGGTGATAGTTTTTCTTTTTTCTTTTTTAATATAAAACAAGAAAGGAAAAGAAAAACCACAAATATCAGCTGACATGAGAGCCTCGTGTTGCCTTGGACAACAGCCAGAGGTCATATGAGAAGCTTTGTAGAACTGCAAACAGATCTGCATGTGGGTGTAGAGCAGGAGTTGCTGTGCCTTATCTGCAGGAAACCTTAAAGCCTTAATGATGCTGAGCCTTGAAGGCTAACAGGTCAACAGGAGAGGAGCAACAGGAATCACAGCCTTCTCCATGGGACCAAAATGGTCCCAATGAAGAGAAGCTTTTTTTTTTTTTTTTTTGAGAACTCTTTTGGACTTTGTGTTTTTTACCCACTGTCTTTCTGGGCATCTGCGAAGTGGATTTTTCTGCTCAGCAGGCACACATCCAGGCAGAGACTTGCTGTGCTATTTCCTGCCCATGTGTCTGATCTCCGCAGGCCTCTCAGCACTATTATTCTGTCCTTGAAGAACTCTGTATCTGGTACTATCCATGAATTCCTCCTCCAGGTCATGGGTGAGAACTGACCTTAAGACCCAGTTCTTTAAGTACGCACTGAACAGTCACTGCTCCCAAGAAGTCTTCCACACCTCATGCTTTGTGGACGCTTGTCTGGCTTTCATTTTAGGAGACAATGTCAAGGTTTGTAACAGGATCACCTTCAATGTACCTTCATCTCTCCAGCATGAGCACAGGGTCAGAGTGACGCCACCATGACGACTGAGAATGGGTCCTACTAGCTGCAAATGAGGCTGCCCCGTTGCCTTCGCTGGGATTGTTGCTTTGAATGCAGGAGACTTAGGAGTACCAGCAATGTGCAATGAACAGTTAGAAGAGAATTAAAAATACTGTTGATCTCCACTGATTCTCCAGCTTGCAGCATTGAAATAATGGTGGCAGTAGTGGGAAGATTTTGCAAAATACTCCAAATGTAGAGCAAATTTGAGTGAATTCATCCTGTCTTACCTCTAACCATATAATCATACTTTAAAGGTGGTGAGATGTTTGAGTGGCAGGCCTCAGCTGGGAAGCTCTTTCTCAGTCTGTTTATTTGAGATCCCTCACCTCTGGCCTGAAGTTCTCAGTCTTTCCCTCTTTCTTTCTCCTAGATGAGTTGGGCATTTGCCCCAAAGGTGTCACCTCCAACGTGTTCCGCTTTAACGTGTCCTCGGCAGAGAAGAACAGCACCAACCTGTTCCGGGCCGAGTTCCGGGTGCTGCGTGTGCCCAACCCAAGCTCCAAACGCAGTGAGCAGCGCATTGAGCTCTTCCAGGTGGGTATCCTCCTCACCTTCCCCAGTGCCTGAGGCTCCTTAGTCACTGCCTCAATTGACATGTGCAAGGCCACAGAAGAGAGAGAGAAGAAATCCCGTGCCTTGCCCTCGGCTTCTTCCAGCACACGCGGTGATACAGTCACCTTTCCTCCCTGTTACAGTGTGGTGCTGTCCTTTTTCACACTCACGTTGCCCAGCTGCTCTGAGCACCCCGGTGTGGTGCTCGCTGCAGCTCTTTGCTGCACTGAGAAGGGGGTTGGAAGAGGCACTCCTCACCAGTGGAGGATCCCTGACCCTCCTGTCACATCTGCACGCGTAGGTCCCTTGGCAGTTTTGTTCCCCTGACTATCGCAGCACAATGCAGTTGGTGCTAATCCAATGGGTGGAGCTCTCTGACTTGTCACAGGCTTACCGGAAAAGAAACGCTCACTTTCAATGTTCCTTTCACCAGCAGTTGGGGGCACAATTCCTGGCACCCTTAGTGTAGATGCTTATCTCGAGTTTGGTTTGAACTCTTGGGCTCCCCTGGCACAATAAGGCCTGGCTCAGGTTTGGAAGTGGTCTCAGGCCAGGCCAAACTGCCCAGCTAACGGTACAGTTTAGCATCCAGGCAGCACATTCCCACAGGCTGCTGTCTGTCCACTTTGTAGGAGGAATACAGCTAAAATTGTCTTTGGCTGTTAGCTCTTCAGGTCTTCCTGGAATTGAGCTTTAAAAGTCAGAGCAGTTCTCCACCAGATGAGACTGCTGACAAGAAGGCAAGCCCCAAGCTTCTCCATGGGTTCAGTGTCCTGTGGAATGAACCCAGGGTGCTGCAGCAAGGTGCACCTTGCACAGACTGTGGTTGCCTGTCTGGAAATGGCAGGGGATATCAGAGCAGGGGGGGAGTTCTCCAAACCTTATCAGCCCTGGTGTGTTTTGGTAGAAGCTGAAGAGTGGAGGACACATGAAAACACCACTTTGTAGGACTCAACAGGCTTGCTGGGCAAGGGACCCATGGCAAGGTGTTCTGTTACCCACAGCTGGGTCTACTTTGAAATCCAGACCCACATCCCACACATTAATACAAAAATAAAACCACCCGTTACATCTGTTGCTGTATGCTTCTGCCTCTGGATATGTATCCCGAAGCACGGATGGGCTGGAAGAGGTGAGCTGCTTAGGACACAGAAATAGATGCTGTGTAGATCTCTGGAGTTCAGGTTGGTTGTGAAGCACGTTCCTCTCACGTGTGCCAGGGTATTCCTGCTGTCTCATGTGTTGGGCCCCACCTTCTGAATTTGTTTGTAGCAAGCTGTGGAAGAAAAAAAAGACACAAAGCTGTTCCTTCCTCATGCATGGCATTGGCTGATTCTCTCTACCACTCCTTCTAACGCAGATCCTTCGGCCGGATGAGCACATAGCAAAGCAGCGCTACCTCAGTGGCAGGAATGTGCAGACACGGGGCTCCCCTGAGTGGCTGTCCTTCGATGTCACCGAGACTGTGCGCGAGTGGCTCCTGCACAGAGGTAGGGGTCTTACCTCGACTGGGTGTCAAGACGTCCATAGAAACATGGATCAGTGTTGGCAGGAGCATATATTTGCTCCTAGTTTTGCAGGAGCACTGCTCAAATAGAGAGCAGCTTCTTTCAGCTTGAGAACAAACCTTCCCCCGGAGAGCCACCTCAGAGTGTGTGACATTTGCTAGCCTCCTAGCTCTGGCCTGGAGTCCCCGCTGTGCAGCTCTGTGGGCTGAGTCGGAATAAGGTTTCATCCTGTGGAGGAGGAAATTGTTTTCACTGAGAGATGCTGGAACTTCTTTTGTTTCTTTGATTCTAAGCCCAGGGGGACCTCTCCGCTGGTCTAATCTATCGTCTGCAATTCATAGAAAATGAGGATTGCTCTGGTTTAACTTTCTTGTGAGCTAGAGCACATCTAGTAGGAAAAACAGCATGGATCCCGATTTCTTTAGCTGTTTACAGCTTGGCAGGTATAAAGGTGAGGAAATACCAGAGGCTGACACACCTAGACAGAACATACCTCTGCCACCACTGGGCAGCCCTACAGATACTTACGGGGCAGCTCCCAGCAAGAACACTGACCCCATTCACAGCTGGAGCATAGGCACCGTGACTCACAGCTGGATTGGCCTCACAGATAGAAGCTAGGTGCCACTGAAAACTGGAATGCAGGCACTGGCAAGCAGCCGCTCCCTGGAAGGATAAGCTGTGAGCTTGTAGGCTCCTCCTTTTTGAAGCGCTCCCAGTTGTGTCCCGATGGCTGGAGTTCAGCGCTGGAACTGCGGCGAGCTCTGGGCAGGCACACTGGCTGACAGACATCACAGAGTATGCTGTGCTTAGGAAAAAAGGTGCTAGGCACCTTGTCAATGCCCCAGGGAGCCAGATGTTTCAATTCATGACACAACATAGAAAAAAAGAGCTTTCATAAGAGTCTTATGTTCCCTGGGTCAGGCCCACACAGCATGACTGGTCCAGGAAGTTATTATGAAAATAGACTTGCCTCTGGAAAGTCTGTGTGAATGAGACCGCTAGCGGCTCAACAAAACAGGAGGCTGCAGCTGCTGAGAAAAACGCTTCCAGTGAAATTACTTGTCCATATCCAACTCGCTTATTTTCAGGTCTCTCCTTCAGACACTAACCAGAAGCCAGATAGCAGACAGGTACTGAGGGCGGCAAAACTAATTCAACACAGACACCACAGGCCAACTCTTTAAAATACTTATTTTCCAGTGGAGCTCTTCAAAGCTCACAAATGTTTTTGGGTGCTGAATAGACTAAAAAACGTAATCAGGAACACCAGGTTATCAGGAGCATGGCTTTTGGCACAAGTGAGGCCACAAGATTCTGCTTCCCATTCTCCTTTCCAAGTCAGCTCCTGTGCCCCAGCTCTGATAGCATCCCTCACTTTGAGACGGACCCACAGCCTAGGAGTTCAGCACAGTCCTTGTCCCCCATGGAGCTTCCCTGTGACAGGAACGGCCCCAGCCGAGGAAAGCTGTTTCTTACAGAGTCCTCTCTTTCTTTGCAGAGTCCAACCTTGGCCTGGAAATTAGCATACACTGCCCTTGCCATACTTTTCAGCCCAATGGGGACATCTTGGAGAATTTGCACGAGGTCTTGGAGATCAAATTCAAAGGTGATAAAGAGCTGGATTAGGGGAGGCCGTTGGAGAAGGGAAAGCCTGGAGCGTCTAAAGAAAAAAAACAACAAAGTCTTCCTTTGCATAGTTGAGGATTTTACCTTGCACAACATTTGTTGTAAAGAATACAGCTCTGGGTTTGCATGTTGATCATACAGGTATACCCATTTTGTAGATAGGTTAGAAATGGGAGAAAGGAAGCGCCGGCTGGGTGGGTTTGCATGCGTGTCTGCAGAAAGGAGTAATTTTGTATTTCAGTGTCTCTCTGGGAAGCTCAGCTTGATGCCTTCTCAGATTTCCACAGAGGCTCTGCTTTCCAGTTAGGGTGACTGGAACACAAGGAAGTCAGGCATCCTGTGTGAGGTGGCCCAGAGAGTCAGTGGCTTGGCTGGCCTAAGAAGTAGGAACCTCCTGGCTTGCAGCCCTGGGCTGCAGCCACTGGCCCCCACAGGCTTCATTTCTGAGGCTGTTCTGCAGAGTGCCAATGATCTGACATCTTCTTTAAACCATTCATCTTCCTGCCTGTCCTGGGACTGAAGCCAGGAGCGAGTGGGATGGATTAATGGCCCCACCAGCAGTTTACAAATGGTAAAACAGGTGGCCCACAAGACTCTATTTCAGGCCTGCAACAGTCAGATTCACCGGGAATAAGGGGGTCCCTGGGAGGGAAGAAGTCCAAGCATAAGTGGAAGTGGAGCCTGAGTCCCTTTTGCTTTGGTCCAAGGGCAGGCATGAAAGCGTTAAATGAAAAGCCTCGTTGTGTCATCTGCTTCCGTACTGACATCTTCTCTGTGGATCCTGTTTCTCTCTGAAGGCATTGACAACGAGGATGACTATGGCCGTGGGGACTTAGGGCGCCTGAAGAAGCAGAAAGACTTGCATAATCCCCACCTCATCTTGATGATGTTACCCCCGCATCGCCTGGAGAGCCCAACGCTGGGGGGCCAGAGGAAGAAACGGGCCCTGGATACCAACTACTGTTTCCGGTAAGTGAGAATCCTGCCGTTGTCACCGGGTCCCGGGCCTGAGGCTGGCAAGCGTGGTGACACTTCACATCTCTGGGAAAGGCAGCGTCCTCCGAGGGGGTGCTGAGTCACCATGGTGCTGCAGGGGCCATGTGAGGACCGCTGCTCAGCTGACTGCTCCTTGTGGCCTCCAAGAAGGGGACACTGGCCAGCTCAGCAGAGTCACTGTGAGCTTCTGGCTGAGTTGCAGCGGCCCCTTGCCAGCCCCCGGGTGCGGGACAGCAGGGAGGTGCTGCCCCCGGGGCCAGCGGCAGAGTTTCCTGTAAGCGTGTGGGTAGAGCCAGGCAGCTGGCCTGCCTGCCTCTGCCGCTCCTCCGCTCCCAGAGCAGGCCAGCACCGTGTCCCACCGGGTACTGCTGATACTGGCCCTTCCCTTCAGGAAGCTGCATCATGCAAGCACATATAAGGCCCTTCTCTAGATTCACTGTGTGCCGATGCTGTGTTTCAGGAACCTGGAGGAGAACTGCTGCGTGCGTCCTCTTTACATCGACTTCCGACAGGACCTGGGCTGGAAGTGGGTCCACGAGCCTAAAGGCTACTTTGCTAACTTTTGTTCGGGCCCTTGTCCGTACCTGCGCAGCGCTGACACCACTCACAGCACGGTACATCCAGCGTCTTTTCCTTGGGGCTCTGACTCCCCCTTCCTTCCTCAGTCTTACCACATCTGGTCTCTTCAAAACAGCAGAAGCAGTTCAGATTAATACTTGTAGAAAAACTCCAAGGAAACTGCAGGAAAGAGTCTAGGTGGTTCAGCAGGGGGGATGTTCTTCGTATGGACTCAATACAGAGTCCATGCTTCCAGCCAAACGTTGAGGAGTGTGCTGCATCTTGGATGAGATGGGAAACAGCAGGACTCACAGTTTTAGGGTACCTATTTGGTAAGGGCCAGAGTGTTAACTGAATCCCTCAAATCAAATGTCAACCCTGGTCATTTTGTTCTGCCTATTTTTTTCCTGCATTTTTCAATGGATAGAGGATTTTTGTACACTCCGTCAGGTTGTCATGCAAAGCTATTGAGCCTTGGCACACACCTGCTGTCTACTACTAGAGGGGCAGCTGTAGTCCAGAAGTAATGGGGAGTCCATGTCCAGAAGTGAACATGGCTGTGCAGCAAGCTTCCCCTTTCTGCACTGGCATCCTTTCCAGCTGTATAAATCCCACCTGACCTATGGTTTGTTCTCACTAGGCAGTGAAATTAACATATATAACTAGCAGAAAGCAAATATTTTCAGGTAACTTTCACATAACCTCTACTTAACATATGTACACTGGGCAGTCTTTGGGAAGAGTGCCACCTGAGCCCCACTACTGTCTAGAGCATAAAAAAGAAGGCAATAGAAAAGCATGCCAATGGAAGAAGCACTAAGAGGAGAAGACAGACTAATCAGCTGACAGTCCATTGCTAAAGCAAGAAAAGCCAGAGGAGAATCCTGTGCTTCTGTCCCCAGAAGAGAAAAGGCAGCAAGTCAGAGAATGCAACAGCTCACTTAGCTTCAGGTTTCACTACAAAAGTCACTAGAAAAATGCTGACTTGGCAGAAGAATAATTAACTGGGTAATGATGATATTGCAGGAAAGATGTTAACATATTCTTGACAGCTTAAGAGTCTGCAAAGCAGCAAGGCTCGCTAAGGCTAAAGGACTGGTATGAGTGGGAGCAGTTGATCTAAGGGAATGAAACAGTGGACAGATGCTGGGCAGGGCAAGTAAATGAACAGCTTAGGAAGGGTAACATGCATGCAGTGTGGTACATATACCATCTAGTTGTCCTGAGAAACTCCCTAATAGATACTGGGATGAACGAGCATGAGAGAAAGGAGAATTTAGTATGGTCCCTGATGTTCTCATCTTGATCAAGAAAGGAAATGCTCAAGCAGTAAGTTCAGCTGAGTGATCTGAGCAATCTTCAGAACAATACCACTGCTGACAGCTTGCCAGCACCACCTAGGAAAAACATGGCAAAAAGCAGATTTCTCACCAGTCTGTTTAACTTTGCTGAGTACAGCAGCCCCAGAGGATGTGGTACCCATGTGGTACAGCCAGGGCCTTCGCTCAGTATTCCAAAGAGCTTCTACCAAAATAACTGGAACTACATGGATCTGGATGATAGAACAGGATACCTCCTTAGAACCTCTGATCCACCAGGACTGTAGTTAACAGACAAGGTGCTGGACCTTGTCATATAACCCAGAGAAATGCTAACAAGACCGCAGTAGCACAGGTGAGATGATATTTTGGCCCCATGATTCAGCAAGTTGCATATCACTGAAAAGTGGCCACCTCTGGGAAGAAACATGGCAATTCTTTTGTGGGGGCTGCATGGCCAGAGTGTACAGTCATCTGTGGGACAGGGCCAGCTGGGAGAAGGAATCCAGTGCGGTCCCACAGGACACTGTCCTGGCTCCAGCATTATAGTGTAATGACTTGGAGGAGGGAGTGGAGAGCGAGAGCATGAGACAGTTCAAAGCTGGGAGGGAACTGTGAATACTCAAGATGATGGGCATCCATCCAGTGCTATCTAGAGATGTTAGCTGAAATAAGCAGCACTGAGTTTCTTTCTTCTGATTTCTGTAACGGAACCAAAGACAATGCAGCCCCAGGCTGGTTATACCCAGCCTTGTTATAAGCAAAAATTGTGACACTATACCCCATAGCCAGTTAAAAATTAAAGGAGTGAATTATTCCTTGGACTCTTTCAACCCTTAGGCATTGGCCAGGGGCTACACTAAAGTTAAAAAGAAAGATGTCTTTGGGTCAGGCCCGGGTAGGTGATATCCTTTAGGAGCAGGCCATGGTCAGGACATGATGAGAGTATTACTCATTTCGGGGAAAAGCCCTCTGATGAGCATAGTCCAAGTACCTAGACCAAATACCTTCCTGTCCTCAACCACTTTAAATGGATTCCTGGCTTTGTCACCACATTTACATGTTTCCACAGGTGCTGGGCTTATACAACACGCTGAACCCTGAGGCGTCTGCTTCGCCCTGCTGTGTCCCCCAGGACCTGGAGCCACTCACCATCTTGTACTACGTCGGGAGGACCCCCAAAGTGGAGCAGCTCTCCAACATGGTGGTGAAATCCTGCAAGTGCAGCTGAAAGGCACCCTGGCCCGCCCAAAGCCAAGAGAGAAACTGTCAGCACCCACTCTCCTGCTCCCAGGCTAACACAAAAGGAACCGGGGGTCAGAGACTACGCATGCAGAGGGCCGAGCAC